>NC_045593.1:35853758-35873758 GCF_009819795.1 Aythya fuligula
CAGAGCTGAAGAGAGAGCATACAAATTAATTACACTTTGGAGCAGTTCAGTACTAAGCTAGAATGAAATTAAAAGGAAGGCAAAACTCAGAAACAAAGGAATAGGGATTTGCAGAATGAAGAATACACCTGACTTTCATTACTTATTAACTACTACTGAGCAATCAGAGAGTTAGGAATACTGTAGAAGAGGTACATAAATGACAAAAACAACAACATTTATGGTGGCTTAAGGGTGTAAATTGACTTACCAAGAAATGGTAAGGTTGAAAACCAAGGAAAGTAAAATAAGAGTTGAACAAGACCACTTTCCACTGAAGTGTGGAGTAGGATTCCCAAGGGTAGCTATTGAAGGCCCATCTAAAACCTAGACTAGACAAAGATCAAAAAAAAAATACAAGCTTACACTGATATGTTTAAATTTCAACTTCACAGTTCTTTTCCATTTTAAAATTCTAAGACTTCTGGAAACCAAACCCTCACTTCTTTGAGGTCACACATCTGCATAAATTTCTTATAAGAAAAAAGAATTTTTAAAGTTGTCATGCACTGAAACTAATAGGGCTACTTCCGGAGTTTTGAAAAATGTTCCCATTACACAGGATCAAAAAGCGCTCAGGACTGCTGGAGCAAGACTGGAAGTTACTAGCCTACGGTGTGAACTTTCTGTGTTGATTTTCCGTTGTCAAAACACTAGTTTGCTGGTGAAACATTTGATCTGTTTTTTCCTCACTACTTCTATGTTACAGTATTTTTGAATATATGTTAGTACAACTGAGACACCTCTCCTCCCAGCCCCCTTCTTTTTTTTTTTTTTTGTTTTGGTGGGGGGGGAGATTCCTATTTTGTGTTTTAAAATTTCTGAAAATCTACTGCTGCCAAGACTAACAGATTATATTACATCAGAATTTCATTTTGCGCAGTAATTAATGCCTAAGATTAATCTTTCCCAGACTGGAAAGCTATTGGAGTTTCTTACCTACAGGCATGTTTTCAGTATTTTTGCCGCATATGTGGGTAATACTATTCGCCAACTACAATAACTAGGGCAATAAAAGTGAGAAATCTAGATGAGAGATCTTCATACCAACCTAAATACCTAGATGGAATTATTAAAACTTGTGGAGGTCAAGTTAATTTAAACACAGAGGTATAGGGATGCACAATGTTGAATGTACAAGGCCGTAACCACTGCAATTGTTAAATTAATTCTTGTGGTTGTTATGTGGTGGCCTACTGCTGTTTTTAGTGACAGTTTGTTTTGGATGGTTTACTGCAGATCTACTAGTGGCTGCTGCTTTTGGAAAGACTGTCAAATACGTTTCATTCACAGCGTCTGGGTTATACAGATTTCCAATTGACATGTATACAACTAAAAATTCTGTACAGATTCTGGAGTAGCATCAGGCTGCCCAAAATGCTTGTGAAGACATACCTTCCTGCAGATATGGTATGTTAAAGTTCTGCTAAACTTTGGGATTTAGCATTTTACAGTTCATAATATTTGTATTTTGTATTTCATAAGGCTCTCTCATACATTCAGTTATTTTTCACATCATGTGAAACAATGAAAGAATTTACCTAGTTTTCCTTCGTACATGCCACCTTGGTGAGTACAGGCAAAGAACACCAACCATGAATTAACAGTTCCGTGTATATTTTAAAATACAGGAACTTTTAGAAATTAGTGTGCTGCTTTGAGAACATATTTTTTAATGTCAATGCTCAGAGAATCTAGCGGTATGTCATTTTTACCATCTCCATCTCACAAAAAAACAAATGCTGAAAAGCAATTTTAATCCAGATTTGAAAGTGCTCTAACGTTTTACCATTTTGTGCAATTGGAGTTTAGGTTGCAGTTTGCCATATGGTTTAACTTTACACAGTTTAACTCAGCCACTTTGCAGGAATGTCACCGTAAACTGAACAGTGCATTTTCCTCACTCAATTCTCCCACAAGGACACAACCAGCTGGGAAATAATCCAAGAGAGTTCCAAAGCCCAGAACTATAGGATGGGTCAACACACCCATACCAGCAGCTTACACTCAGGTACTAAACACAAAGATTAACCCTTGCACGAGGAGACATAAAGGACAGCGGGCATACCGGGAACAGATGGGATGGAGGAAAGGAGAAGATGGATTATCAGAAAGCCCATATTACTGGACTTGATTTGTTTTGGATTTTTTTTTTCCCCTCTCAACAGCGGAAGTCACTGTACCTCAAGTCCCAGACAAATTCTAATTTGGAAAAATACATTTAACCTGATTTACAGATACTCCCTGCCATTTCAACTAACCATATATTCTTTTTTCTCTAGTATGCAGCACAAGTGCGCAAGAATTGCTACAGCAGTCCATAACAGGAGTCTGATAAATGCACATATTTTTATATTTAGTTAGCAAAACTGTTGTGAGATTTTTCTGGAGAAAGATTCCAAGAAGAGAACAAAAACCCTAAATTAACTTTCCATATTTTTCCACCAGCATACTACTAAACCATATACGTAAAGTGATACTAAACATATGGAAGGGATGATTGAAATGATTTCCTCATAGTCAGTATTTCACTTCAGATACTAGAACTGTCTGCCTCTTCGAAAGAGTTAATTGTCAATAGTTCACTTAGTTACAAGATACTAGGTGTGCCTGTTCAGCTAGCACGAAATATTAATGCAGATAATCTAATTCTGTGGCCAGTTTCAACTACAAAATCAGACCATGCTCAAAGTAACTTCTAAACCTTAGAATACCTTCATTAACACACACATTTTTGCATGGCATTTTAAATGTTGCTAAACTTGGGTCTTACAGATCTCCATCCAAAGCAAGGTACAGAAGCAAGGGCCCACTGACATGAACATCCTGCCACCCACTTCCAAAAGTACTACCCTGGGACAAGCAGTAAGAACATTCCATCTGATAAAAGCAGCCACAGCCTACATGGTTTTAGAGATAGATTATAAATTTCCTAATATTGCACCTCCTAAAAATCAGGTAGTACTAGCCTGGCATGGAACCTATTAACCTCATACACCTGTCCTGGAAATACAACTTAGAAACAATTCTGGGATTCTTTGTAAACTATTCAAACAGAGGATGAGATATGATCCATTTTGCATCAATATGATGCAAAACAGTCTCTAGGAACAAAAAGAGAACAATGCTGCCCATCAAGTAAATTTGAGATGCACTGTAAGAGTCACATCAGTGTGTCTGCATACAATAAGCAGAAGAATTTGAACAGTTTAGAAACACAAGTATTCCTTTTGAACCTGCATTATGCTGAAACTATGACGAAGTTCAGACTGTGCCTCCTTTTTAGTTTAAACAGAATAAACAATAGTATCCCATGACAAATGAAGACATTGATTAAAACTGGAAAAATGAGGCCATCGTGAGTAAATCTTACTGGTTTGCTTGGTTTCCTTTCTCTGCTCATTTGCTAGTAACTAAGAACTAAGACTAACATAGCAACTAAATGTTAACAGAGTAACATTAACCCCCTCACGCAGAGCCCTCATCATGTCTGAGTGGTGTTATAAAATTCATCTTCTTAAGTAAGGAGTAAGGTGTAACCCATGTGTGGTACTATCTCGTTCAACCTTGTGACTGAAGATGAACGTCATAACATAGAGCAGTAATCATGTAAACAATGTACATTCTCCCTTCTCCCGCTGTCCCTAAAGGAAACTGCTTTATATGACAGAACTGAAAAATAAAAAGTGCTTGAAATAGAAGGAAACCACAAATCCTGAGTATTAAATAACTTGTGAATTATTACAACATCATCAAAGGAATACACTAATATACAGATGTTCAGAGGCTTCACTCATCTCTCATACTGCACTCTCTTTTAAAAGATGCCTTGAGATCTGTGAGTAGAAAATTTTCCATAAGGACTAAATACTTTTAATGAATAACACATCCTTTTAGCTGACAGTTTTTTCTTGAAACGTTGGTATTGACTTATGTATTCCAACCAAAATAAAAGTTTGTATAAACTCAGCACTGATAGAACTTGCACTGCTGTTTCATCTAGATGGCTGAGTACTGCTTGCTTTCCCAGTCTGCTCTACAGTGTCTTACTATATGGAGTCTGTTACTTTATGCTGTTAATCTGCTTTTTATATTTCACTTAATAAGTTACTGCTTTTCGTAATATGTCATGCACACATATAAAAAAAAAACACATATTTTTCTAATTTTGGGATATCTTTGGGGTAAAAAGCATGCAACAAATTATTAATAATGATATATCTTTTTGAAGAAAAATCTCTATATAATTGCTCAACTGTAATTTGCCATGTAAAAGTTAGTAGGGAGGATGTACATCCAGTGGCTAAGATAATCAATTGGGTACAAAGACCATAAATCTCAATTGATATGCTACAGGATATTGGTCAAATCATTTTGTTTTGTGTTTCTGTTTATCCACATGTAAAATAAAAGCAATGACATGTAAATGCGCACAGGCTGCAAGGCTTACTTACCTGATGGTAACAATGGTACAGATAACAATTTGCTATTTTAAAGTTCCATGTGTATGAAAATTGAAGTTACATGATTGCCTCACTCCCTCTCAGACAGTCTATATGCTTTTGTGTTTGCGTGTGTGAGAGAGATAGAGAGCGTGTGTGAGAAAAGCAAGCAAAAAGAAAACCAAGCAAAATTGAAAAATTGAAAAATGCATCATCATGGACTTCCAAGACTTCTTGCATACTTTTTAGGTGACTTCGGCATAACGCATGGCTGCATCTCCTCAACACAGCAACCTGCATTCATAAAATGACACTTGGCACTGCATCTGGGACACTGTAACCTCCATGGACTAAAAGGATTTGGTTTGTCTCGTCTCTTCTGATTATGCAATATATGCTAGGAACAAGAGTGTGTGGTGACACGGATCAATGGACTGCACACTGTGTTTTCTGGTCCCACTTGTTTCTTCTCTTCATTTCTTGTTTCATGTACTACCTTTAACTCCTACGGGAAGGCAAGAACTAAGTGTTTTATTCATTATACTATACAAATAGAAATAAAAAACACTGGTTTTAGGAAAAAAGATTTAGAAGTAGTCATGAAATTCTAACCTTCTCCTCTGATACTGTAAAAAACTTAAGTTTTCTAATCATTAAATGTAAACATCAACATATACAACTTAGATTCTAGGAAATTTAACAATGTGAGGATGAGAAGACATTTATTTAATCATGTATTCTCATCCTTTGTCTTTCATTTGTCCCTCTCTGTTCCCCACCAAGAAAAAAGAATAAAAGAAATCTCAGACAGGGATGATGACAACACTTCAGTCAAATGACAAACAAGGCAATTTGTAAAGAATATTGTAGAAAGAAGCCTACTAAAAGATTTCCAATATGAAATTTAACAATCTGTCAAGCACCACACCCAGAAGAAAGTTGGGAGTCACTCAGCATTGGATCATTTGTACTCGTACAGTGAATTACCAATGTAAACCACATAGGTCCACAGGGACATACTAGTGCCTTCTCACTGCATATTAACTTTAAGTCCTAAGGCATTCAGAGGGATAATGGTATTCAGCATACAGTCAGGTCTCAAAGGAAATGAAAATGCATCATGTGACAGCTGTATGTGTGTTTCCTCTCATATTTATGTAACATATATGATGCATACACAAATACAGAAATGTATAATTATATTTAAGGACAAAGAAAAGTGTCAACTGTTTAGAGACATATTATTCATGAAATCCCAATCTGACCGGTCTCAGTAAATAGTTTCCATTGATTTCAGTAGAGTGATTTCAATAAAAATGTTATTCTTATAACATAGCAGAGACTTTTGTGCTGTTTGTAGATTCGAAAGTTGTTCAAAATGTTGTGTTATGGATAAATACTAAAGGTAGCTGGTTTTAGCAGACAGGAAAAGGAGAACTAGAAGTTCAGAGAAAGGAAAAATAAAGGAATTACATGCACAAAATGCTTTACAAATTCATGGTACTTCTTGTTTTCTTTTTATGCTATGAACAGTTACACTGAGAGATTTCCTCAGACGGAAAGAAGGCAGCTTAAATTTAGTTATTCTTCTTTGAGAGGGCATCTGCATCTGCAGCCAGAGCTCATCTTCCTACCACTCCTCTCTTGGAGTCTCAGAAACATTTGTGGGGTTTCTGAAGCTGACAGTCTCAGAAAGGTTATAGTAACAGATGCCTCAACAAAGCAGCACTCAAAGTGTGGGGCAGGAAGAGTTTTTCTGAGGTATTACTAAGACAAATTTGGTTTTGTCTTCAGAAAGGCCATGTTGTTGATTCTTTCTGCTGATAAAGTTAACATGAGTCACCTGAAGTTACATCTCCTCTCTTAGAAGATAACAGTTGGCTATTGTTGGCTATGTGACATCCTGCACTAACATAGGACCAAATATAAGGAAGCAGAATCAGCTAGTATACTCACACTATAAACATCTATCTCAAAGAAATGCACCTACAACTAACTAACCTTCCTCATAAAAATGTCTGCTGGTGCACAGCATTTGCCACCAAACTTAAAAAAAAAAAAAAATCAGTTGAATTTAGACTGGAATACTCAAGAAATCATGATGTCAAGATACTTCTGCAATAATGAATAGGCAGTGAAAGCATTGTCAGAACTCCAGTTAGCATCTCTAAAAACCTCAGGAATGAAGGTAATCAGCACTGAGGCAAACAAAATTGCTTGACCTGGGGATGGAAACATAGAGATATCTGAAGTCAGAGAGAAGAAATGGAAGGCAGGAGGTGGACAGATATTAGGACCTTGATCTCCTGTCACTTTAGCCATAGTTATAATCTACCAGAAGACTAAATTTTCATCAAAAGTTACCCACCAGGAGTCCACAAACACTGGGAAGCAGGGCACTTCTAACCTAAAAGACGCTTTCTAATCACTTTTAATCAATCAAATAACTAATATTTAAAAAATAAAAAATACAATTATAAATTAAATGCCTACCAGACATGGATGCACACTGGAGATAGCTGAAGATGCACCTAAAATGATTTTAGGTTAAAACCTTTTAAGATTAAAGAATAATCCAGAATCACATAGATAATGAAGATTTGAGGGAGGTATCTTTGCAGCAATTCATGTAAAAAATACGGTTCACACTGCTGTTTCTGCTATTCTTGGTGTTCTTTCTGCTCTTGATGAAAATATCACTGGTTGAAGATGAGATTTAAAGCTTGGAAGCCACTGCATGTTCATAGTATGATGTGGAAGCATGTGAGGTTTGGGAGATAAACCCATGAGAGTTCACTGTGAAACACAGTAGGAACAAAGGCAGGGTGCTGCAGTTAGTACTGCCTCAGTCAAGCTGGAGTCAGAAGGATCGATCATGTTATTTCTTGCCTCACCTTGGGGAGCATTGTTAGCAAGAGATGAGTCAGGGAGGCTGTGTTTAAATATCTTTCCCCACAAGAATCTTGGAGCAGAAGCACTGGCATTTCTTGTTGACATCTGAAGGAAAGAAGCAGACCTCAGGCTATCCTCTGTCCTGGAAAGCAGCAAAGAGGGCATCATCCTTCTTTTCCCATTTGTGATCTGCTGTGTCTTGAAACAGGTAAATCCATTTGGGAATTAGTTACAGGGTCCAGAGAGACAAAAGGCACATGGATGTTCTTGGAAACATCAGTTCCATAAACCATCTGCTTCCCCACAGGAAGGAGTGGATCTCATATCATCTTGTTAATATAAAGCAAGATAGTCTTGGCCTTACTATGTAAGCTAAAGGCTGGTTACAGGTATACGCCTGCTCTGGCCTCTCAAGGCAATGGAATGTAAATTAAGCTTTTGTTTCCGAGATGTCCATTGAAAGAGCAGATCTCTATTCTTTACTATCCAATCTGGAAATCAAGAATGAAGGAAAAGATAAGCTTTTCTACCTGCGTAGATTTTGCTGTGCACTTACACAGGGAGTCATCATGCTGTGGGATAATGACCAACATAACCATTGCGGTGTCAGTCAGGAGTATTAAAACGTTATCCACACTAAATGAACACGCAGTATTGTATTAGGCTGCATATTAGGCAGGATATCATACAGCCAAGTATGACCAAACACATTCATTTTCAAGAAAATAATAGAATCACAGAATGCTTTGGGTTGGAAGGGAGCTTAAAGATCATCTATTTCCAACCCCCTGCCATGGGCAGGGACACCTCCCACTAGATCAGGTTGCCCAAAGCCCCATCCAACCTGGCCTTGAGCACCTCCAGGAATGGGGCTTCCACAGCTTCTCTGGGCAACCTGTTCCACTGCCTCACCACCTTCACAGTAAAGAATTTCTTCTGAATATCTAATCTAAATCTCCCTCTTTTAGTTTAAAACCATTATTCCTTGTCCTATCAATACACTTCATAACAAAGAGTCCTTCTGCTTTCTTGTAGGCCCCTTTTAGATACTGGAAGACGGCTAAAAGGTCTCCCCAGAGCCTTCTCCATGCTGAACAACATCAACTCCCTCACCTCCCATAGCAGAGGTGTTCCAACCCCATGATCATCTTTGTGGCCTCCTCTGGATTTGTTATAAGAGGTCCATGTCCTTCTTGTGCTGGGGGCCCCAGAGCTGAATACAGCACTGCAGGTGGGGTCTCATGAGAGCAGAGTAGAAGGGAAGAATCACCTCTCGCCCTGCTGGCCATGCTGCTTTTGATGTAACCCAGGATACAGTTGGCTTTCTGAGCTGCAAGTGCACATTGCCGGCTCATGTTGAGCTTCTCATCAGCCAACACCCCCAGGTCCTTCTCATCAGTACTGCTTTTAATCCATTCTCCACCCAGCCTGTATTTGTGCATGGGATTGCCCCATTGCTTAGGCCCAGATGCAGGACCTTGTACTAGGCCTTGTCGAACCTTATGAGGTTCACACAGGCCCACCTATGAAGCCTGTCCAGGTCCCTCTGGATGGCATCCTTTCCCTCTAGCATGTCAACTGTACCACACAGCTTAGTGTCATTGGCAAACTTGATGAGGGTGCACTCAATCCCACTGTACACATCACCAACAAAGGTGTTAAACAGTGTTGGTCCCAGTAACAATCCCTGAGGAACACCACTCATCACTGATCTCCACCTGGACATTGAGCCATTGACCACAATTCTTTGAGTGTGACCATCCAGCCAATTCCTTACCCACCAAGTGGTCCATCCATCAAATCCACATCTCTCCAATTTAGAGACAAGGATGTAATGGGGGACAGTGTCAAATGATTTGCACAAGTCCATACAGATGACATCAGTTGTTTTTACCCTATCCACCAATATTGTAATGCTCTCATATGAGATTTGACAGGCACAATCTGCCTTTAGTGAAGCAATGTTGGCTGCCACCAGTCACCTCCTTATTTGCCGTTTGCCTTAGCATAGTTTCCACAAGGATCGGCTCCACAATCTTGCTAAGCACAGAGGTGAGACTGGCCTGCAGTTGCTGGGGTCTTCATTTCTGCCCTTTTTAAAAATGAAGATTATGTTTCCCCCCTTACAGTCAGTGGAAACTTCACTGGACTGCCACAGCTTCTGAAATATGATGGATAGTGGATCAGCAACTATATCCACCGCTTCCCTCAGGACCTGTGGATGTATCTCATCAGGCCTCATGGACCTGTGTGTCTTCAGGTTCTTTAGCAGGCCTTGAACCTGATCTTCTACCACAGCAGGTGGCTCTTCATTCTCACAGTCCCTGCCTTTGCCTTCTGGTGCCCAGGCTATGTGGCTGGAGCTCTTGCCAATGAAGACTGAGGCAAAAAAAGCCACTAAATATCTTCTCAATATCCTGGGTGACCAGGTCAATCAAGGTAGCCTGAGTCACTCCACTAGCTTGGTCAGAGCTAATAAGAATCAACAGTTCATCCTGAGCAATAGAAAATTCCAGCACAGTTTTCAGTAAGCTGTTTTATTAGCCAGTGTCATAGATATGGCCTGAAGGCAATTCTTTTTTTTTTGTTTTTTCTTTTTTCCCAAAAGTGAGCTATGAATGTCTTCAGGATCATCATCATAAAGAGGTCCAGCAGGAAGAATTGGTATCAGAAGTGGCAGAGACCCAAGGCAAAGAAAGGCATGTAAGAAAGAATTTTGCAGGCAAAAACAAACAACAAAACATTATAAATGCATTTCCTTGCTGGAGTATCTTCAATCTGAACTTTAATTCTGGAGTTCAGTCCTTTTAAACCCAGAACAGATGGATCTCTCATAGTTTGCCCTGGTTCCCAGCAATAGGTTCTATAAAGCAAATTTCCTCCAATTTGAAACTATTTTCATTGGTCACTATTTTCCTAAATAATTAATTTGAGAATCCTTATTTGATGAGTGTCTGAAGGGGGATGATGTGTAAGAAGGATGAGTGTAAGAAGGGGGGTTGGAGTACAACAATATTGTAAACTGGAGAGGTACTGTATAACACTCCTATGGACTGTTTGTGAAGGTCTGTAGAATGTCTGATAGCCCAGTCCCAAAAAGATGACAAGAAAGAAAAGAGAAGATAGGACGAGGCGTTAAACATTTTTTTCCAGCATCATTTGCAAAAGTCTGTTTGGAGGCTCATTTGAGTATTTTCACGAAAATTCATTCTGATGAACAGTGCTAATGGTTACATTTCCTCTTTCTGAGGGAATCATACTGTGTAAAACGTGTTTGAGAAACAAGAGAAAGCTGACAAAAAGAGCTTGGATGTGAATGATAAACTCATTTTTTGACAGCTGAATGGCAGACTCTAGAAGAATGTATGTCAGGAATCCTTGACTAAGCTTAAAAATTTCATCATCGGAATTGATTTCTGATGCCAGATTTTCAGGACCAGGCACTGGATATTCTGTGTAATGTGAATAGCATTTTATTGAGATTACTTCTTGCCTTGTCAGGACTTGAAGCAAAGGCCTTCCAAAGTCCCTCCAGAATTTCCATGTAAGATGGAGAACTGATTATTTTTCTCATAAGTGACTGAGATGAGGTGACTTGCATAATCCTTTCACACTGTGTGGCTTCATTCCCCTGCAAATGAAGGCACAGGGCTAGGAAATCCAATGATGGATGAGCCCTTTCTGTGAAAAGAAGTGTCTGTCACAAGAAGGGCAGTCTTCGAGATGGGAAACCTCAGACAAAAATAAATATATTCTGAAGAAGAAAAAGTAAGATAACATCTAAAATAAACAAACAAAACCGATTTAGTTGCAGGAACACCACTACTGAAAATTGCTTCATCTCATATCCATGGGACTGAAAAAAAAACACAAGATATGAGACATTCTGGTCTCTACAGATGCAATCATGGTGTACATACATGCTCTGCAAATACTGATGAATCAGAGAACATGCTACACTATTCCACAGTAGGGTATTTATATTCACCCACCATCTGGATGTACGTGTATATAAATACCAAAAAGAAAACTACAAGTATGCCTCACAACTTATTTACACATGCAAACTCAATTATCCAGCATGGTCTCTGTGAATACTATAACTGAACTTTTGTTTCTAATACCATTGAATTATGTAATATGAGAGATCACAACATTAGACTTGGTATGAACATTGATGGTGATTACCTGTCTTTTTCAACATCAAGTCTTTTTACATCTTTCAAATACACATACATCTCAGCAAAGAAAGAACGCATTTCAGCAATATGCGGTAGAATAAGCATGAGGTAGCAGCAGCCAATTCATACAACCATTCTAAAATGACATGTCACTTTACCTGTACATAAAAGGAGAGTTTGGTGAATGTTTCTTGATTCACTTGAATTGCTTGATTTTTATTTGCCAAACTTCAGGTTTGGTGTTGACAGAAGTAATGCAATTAGAAGGACTGTGTTACTTCCATAACAGAATTGGATGAATGAACTAAATGCCCTCCATTGAGTTACCTAACCCTCCTGGAACAGTTTGCCTGTGTGTGGAGGTAATAGAATTTTATACATCTTAGAAGGTATGAGTTTTAAACAGTTCATGCTGTAACACTTTACAGTACTGAGTGCTAAGCATTCACAAAACTAAGGTAGGTATTCCTCACTGGATACCTCTGTCCTCAAGAGCTTCATGCAGTAATCTACTTCTGCAAGTTTTATATGGGTAGAGCTTTGAAAAAGTCCGTAACAGCTTCAAACCTTCTATAACTTACCATTTGTAAAGCTACATTCATAATGGTCAGTGTAATTCTGAATACGATGTAGAACAGAGGCTGTACAAGATCTTAAAGTCCATACTACTTTACAAGGAGTTTTCATGTTTAGGGAAAGGGCCAGAATCACAGTAATTATTTTATCAAAAGTATCTGGCAGTCAGCTATATTAGCATCTCCATGGGCACATCAGTTCTGGTTTTGTTCTCAGACTTTACATGAACAGAAATTGCCAGAACTGCATGGCCAATGTGTTTTGTAGGAGGGCACAAAGCAGGACTTGGATCATAGCTGTAAGCCTGTTTTCATTTTGACTTCAGAGGTTTTAAAGTTGTCTCTCCAGAGGCTAAAGATCAGTTAACTGTGCACTGTGATGCACAGCTCCCTACCCATAAATATCTTATTAGTACAATAAAGAGAAGCAGGCCTCTTAAATCCATGATGGGGATATTAGTATATTAACATAGGATCCACAGCCCATAGAGAAATATGCATTAACATACATGTGTTAATCTAATCTATCTAATCTAATCTATCTAATTTCTATCAGTATATCTAGGTAACTTCTATCAATGGCTGAGCAGTCCTGTATTTTCCAATACTTAGATGAGAGGCTGGTAAGAAGTCTTACAGACAAGCCAAAGACTGAGAAAACCTGGCAAAACATAAACCACAGAAACAAATAGGCTGAAGGGCATCATTACATTCTGTTGCCATTGCTGAGCTAAAGAGGAGCAAAAAGGGAATAGTAAATTTAGAGCTTAGAATATAAAAGGGAAAAAAAAAAAAAAGAAAAAAAAATGTAATACTTCAGGTAATGTCTGCATATTATAGAATCATAGAATCATTCAGGCTGGAAAAGATCTCCAGGATCAGCTGGTCCAACCATCCCCCTACCACCAATATCACCCACTAAACCATGTCCCTAAGCACCAGGTCCAACCTTTCCTTAAATATCCCCAGGGATGGTAACTCCACGACCTCCCTGGGCAACCTGTTCTGATGCCTAACCACTCTTGTATACATCAGTGTATTAAAAAGGTGTAAGGGGAACAGAGACAGGTAGCTCAAAGGTTCCAGAACCCTCTATTACTAAAGATTTGTCATTGATGGGAAAAGAATTATGAAATGCCAAGTCTGCTTCTAGAGAATTCTAGTATTAACATACAGAGAAAGAAAAAAAAAAAAAAAGACTGCATGTGGCTTCAAAATACTTGTGAATTCTCTTTTAAACACAACGTAAAACCTAGCTGTAGCTGAACCAGAGTCAATAAAATGAACCTAGCCATTCTTGACCAATGGTCATAAAACTAAACAAGTACAGCCAATCTTTCTTACTGTTTTCCCTCCAACTCTTTTAAAAAATGATTTATGATAGTTGTTTCTATCTGTATTAGTTAAGCTAAACACATTAGTACATTCAAGGTCCCTGTAGAGCCCAGTTATGCATCATTTGTACAGGTAACTGACAGCCATTCCTCATATCCTGATATACACCGCACTGTATTTGGGGTCCTGTGAATAACTAATCATGCAACAATGTTTGTAAACAGTAGCTTCCCCAGAAATTATATGTCATCATATAACATATCTTCAGTTTTCTTAATCCTACCCATGATAACACAGTGACTGAAAATGTAACAAACGATGACTTCACCTGGCATGAGAACCTTAGAATCACAGAATGTTTTGGGTTGAAAGGGACTTTACAGTATATCCAGTTCCAACCCCCTGCACCCACCCACCAGACTAGGTTGCCCAAAGCCTCATCCAACCTGGCCTTGAACACTTCCAGGGATGGGGCATCCACAGCTTCTCTGGGCAACAAGAAGTAACAAGAGAGTTCAAGGTATATTAGCGACTGTAACTCTGCTGCATACCTCCTAGCTACAAGAGGAGCATATCCCAACCAGGCAGATGCTATGAAAAAAAGTCCTTCACATGCAGAATAGGACCCTTCCTAAGGCACTCTGAGCTACAAAAAAGTTCCCAGTCAGCCACCTATATAGCATGCTAGTAAGCAACACAGGTTGACATGTGACAGGTTCTAATTCATGTCCCAGGTCTTTCTCCATCTGCTTTGTGCTCCAGTGATCCTGTTTCCCTTAAAGGCACCATAACTTATAAGTAGCAGGAAATTCACTGCATCTTCAAGCTAGATAGATGCTTCTGTAGGAAGAATGTGGCTTGGCATTCATGAATTCATATGCAAATCTTAGCCCCAAATGTTTGCCTGCTACTTAAGCTTTTGACAACTTTCTCCTTGCTCAGTTGGAACATATATTTATTTACACTTTTTTTTTTTTAATTACTTTAGGTTGATACTTCTTTTTCCTTTAATTACCTGACAAACAATAATATAACTGCATAAATTTAGCCTGAGGTGAAGGTTGGAGTTGAGCCTAATCACTAGCTGGAGATATTGTTCTGGCTAACTTAGGCAGAACACATTTGTACTGTATGCCTGAACAATGGCTAGGCACTACAGTTAAGGATTCCTTTTAGCAGTTGTCGATTTTGATTAACCCTTTTCTAGATTATCTAAGAATACAGTTTTTCTGCTTCGCATTACTTAATCTGCATGAGGCTATAAAGGCAGAGTGTGTGAGTGGACTCAGTTCAGCAAAGCATACACATATGCACAGAGACATGATTAGCCTTCAAAGAAAGTATATGCAAGATTCTGCAATGCACACTAGCACTTCCTTACAATTATTCAGCAGCATTGGTTTTATTTCCAGAATAAACCACAGGTCTTCCTGTTCCCCTATCTTGCAGTAAGGAATCAAAATGGAAGACTTGAAAGTATAAGAGGGTACCAAAGTCGAAGAAAATAAATACAGATAATATAAATGCGCTGAAAATATATTTTATTTTAAAAAATTGCAAGTGGATGTCATTTGAGAAAACTGACCAAATATTACTTTAGACTGCATTTACTGAAAGGAAAATGAACTGTCGAGTAAAAGAGATTCATGTTTTTTTAAACAGTTCTAAAAATCCTCAAGATATTTCATTCTTTGTGTGTGTGTGTGTGTGTGTGTGTGTGTGTGTGTGTGTGTAACCTGAAGTTTCTTGTATCATAACACTATACAGATAGGATGTACTTTATTCCAAGGAGTCTTTGAAACTTCCCTAGAACCAGTACATTTCCCCACCTTTGTGACACCCTGACATTCTGCAGTATTCTGCATGATCTGCCCTTGCTTGTTTTCAGAGCCTGTTTATGTAAGCCTTTAAACTTAGTCAAGCCTAATGCCCAGTCTTCAGCTACCCCTATAAGCAATATTCTCAACAGCATCCCTGTACAGAATGGTATTCTGGCACATTTAGAGATGCTACGATCAGATTTTCTGATAAATTACAGACAATTTTTTCCTCAGGTATAAGAATTCTCATTAATTTTCCCCCTAAAATATGCACATTAGTATTTATCAAAAAAGCAACCTGTGTAGTTGCTCATTACTAACCACTGAAAGAAGTCTGAATGAAACTCACAGTGAGGACCAGCCAGATCTGCAGAGTTTAAAAGTTAGAATTCCGATTTAAATCTGAATTTTCCAGCTGTTACTTCATCTGCACAACACACTGAGTCAAATTAGCACAGGTTGATTCTGCAGACTAGGCCCATTGTATTAAAATGAATTAATTCTAAAAAACACTTAGCTTTTTGGCTTAAAAGACCTCTTCATTCATGCCTGTGATCTCTAAACAATCCACCACCTAATCTATGCTGCTTCTGATATGAAATTTCTCTACTCCTGATAGTATTATTGTCTATGAATCCAGTCAGAACTCAGTTTTTACACACACAAGTAATTCGTTTTGCAGAGATCATTATTCTCAAAACTTCCCACATTTCAGCCATCAGGTTTGTTTGTTTGTTTTAATATACTGAAAAACGGCATCACAGTTAAAAAGGTGTTTGCATGCCAGCTGTAGGCCTCCAAAAACCCTGAAGAGACTCATCAAGAATCCTTAGAACGTCAGAATCACTCAGACTCAATTCATGAATCTCTCATCATGAAAATGCACAGGAGACTTTCTGATAACAATGAAGGCTCCTATTGGCATGTATAAACATAAATGACAGAGATCTCTTCCCTTTACATCAAATAGCATTTCGAGAAGGAGTAAAAAAAATGGAGGAAGCATCAAAAATTATGCTTACTAGTGAAGAACATGTCCACTGTTTCCAACACTTAAGTCAACATTAAACATTTTTCTTCTACCAAAAAAGTGTGTTTAACATTGCCAAAGTCAGCTTAGGAATCTGTACTGAGGCACTTCACTTGGAACTCATAGAGAGAGAGACACATGTTTTTCACAAATGCAAATTTCTAACAATCAGCCTAGTCTGACTGCCCCCCACCAAACTTACAGCTTAATTAGCACTTTTAAAACTATTTTAACAACTTAAAGCCTGCAGATTTTCTCTTAGTATTAGAGGGCAGGTATTTTCTCTCTCCCTCCTCAGTTCTGCATTACTACATCTGGAAATAAATCATTAACAACACATTAATGTATATATAATATCAAAATATTGGCAAACTTGTAGCAGCATACCCATAACCCATATATGCAGTAGTGGATTTCTAAAATTACTTAACTTCAAATCCTTAAAAAAGCAATCCATTAAGAATTTTACAAGAAAATTGCCCAAGGCTAGTTTAGAGGGTGATTGATGTTACTAAGACATATTACAAAAATAGAGGCTAAAAAATATGTAATAAAAATCT
The DNA here is from genome assembly GCF_009819795.1 of Aythya fuligula. Classification (NCBI taxonomy): domain Eukaryota; kingdom Metazoa; phylum Chordata; class Aves; order Anseriformes; family Anatidae; genus Aythya; species Aythya fuligula. The sequence goes on from NC_045593.1 coordinate 35,870,633, forward strand.
CATGCTTGATAAAAACGTAATACTATAACACACAACTTCCACATAAAATATGCTATTCCATGGTATTTTTATCCTGATCTACCCTGTTATGCTTTTAGTGAACTAACAGGAATAAGAACTCAATATACTCCTTTTCAGGTAAAACATTTCAGAAGCCCATGTTGTTCAGCAATAAACTTATTAATCAAGAACACTCATTCTCTAACACCTTACTGGACATATTTTTGTTTTCCATTTTACATGCTTTGTTGTAAATAATTGACGGGGAAAAAACAAACAAAGAAAAAACAAAAACAAAAACAAAAACAAAACACAGTTAAAAGAACAAAAACACCCTGTTTTACAAGGTAAGGTGAAAATAAATTTGGGAACATGCAGGAGCTAGGGAGAGGAGAAAGGGAAGGGAAGGGGAGGGAAGGGGAGGGAAGGGAAGGGAAGGGAAGGGAAGGGAAGGGAAGGGAAGGGAAGGGAAGGGAAGGGAAGGGAAGGGAAGGGAAGGGAAGGGAAGGGAAGGGAAGGGAAGGGAAGGGAAGGGAAGGGAAGGGAAGGGAAGGGAAGGGAAGGGAAGGGAAGGGAAGGGAAGGGAAGGGAAGGGAAGGGAAGGGAAGGGAAGGGAAGGGAAGGGAAGGGAAGGGAAGGGAAGGGAAGGGAAGGGAAGGGAAGGGAAGGGCTGGATAAAGATTTTAGGTCCTGGGTGGCCTGAAGTTGAGAGATGTGCACTTACGTGCCCAAATGAAAGAGTGGTGGCTCGGGGGGGGGGGCGGGGGGCGAACATGTGCATACACACAAGAGGAGAACAAACAGCATACAGCTCTGATCTGCTCTTGATTTTCTAGGAGTTTCTTCTGTGAATATGGTGAATAAAAGAATACAAGAATCAAACCTCTGTCTTCTTAGCTTTTACCGAGCATACTCCACACTGGCAAGCAACTGTATACAGTGCTTTCAAACGCACATTGCTATGTAGGAGTGATGACTGAGTGCCCTCCAGGCACCTCAAACGCAATGCTGTCACTTCTAGTCACTACTCAGCAGGGCTAATGCCATACCTGTTATGACAAGAATCAGCCACTTAAAGGCACCACACCTCTGCCCCCACAACACATACTTGGAAGAAGGTATGAGCCTCACAATAACGTTTTAGGTGTTGCCAAGGAGAAGCAATCTTTCCTATAAACACTGAAGAGGTGAGAACCATAGAAAATTAGTAAACTCTGAGAGAGTATTAAATGGAGGAGGACTTCTTAGTCCGAGTGCAAATAATTGCTGTGATTTTACAGTAGTCCCTCTCTTGTATGGTCAGAGAAAGTTAGAGATTAAGATGCCATTTGACCAGGCTAAACTAGGTTTTAGTTATCAGCCTAAACCTGCCATCTGGTGTTAAGATACAGCAGATCACACCCCAGATGTATTCCTTCAAATAAATTATATTTCTACCCCCTTCTTCTCTTTCTGCAATGGGAGCAGAGGACAGGATCCATCAAAGATGCGGATTTGCAGAAGTTTATTTCTTAGCAGAGCAATTGCTAATAATAACAATTGCATCAACAGGTAAAATTTCACACACATGCAGAAAAAAAGAAATAATTAGTGCTCCACAACCTCCATCTGTCAGTATTTGGTGCCATGGAAATATGTCTGCGGTTGAGGAAGGAGGTATGAATTTCTTCCTAGCAAAATATGCAGGTTGTCCCACCTCAACCATCTGAAAGTCTTCTGAAAACCCTGTACTTGTTTCAGGGCACTGTAAGTTTTGAAATCTTTGTCTCATTTCTTTATTTCTTTCTGTCGCAATATCTCATTCCACAATTGGGGTGGAGAAGGGTTATGCAGCGCTATCATTTGCACCTCATTAGTCTTGGGCTGGAGCTTTGAGAAAGCTGATACTCCCTCTAAATTTTTACAGATGCTTCTAGTTTACCAGTTCATGACTGCACTACTAGGAAAGACTTCCTGCCACTAAACTGCTTGCTGGCATGTAAACTGAATTTCAAAATCCCTGAAAAAAGTAAAGCTCTGTGGTGCTCACTTGCGTTACTATTGAAAAAAAAAAAAAAAAAAAAAGTATCCTGAAAAAACACAGTAAAACTCTTCACTCGTAACCTGTGAGACTAAAGCCCTTGGAAATACTTCCTTAAAATTGCAGCATATCTTGATTTTGAAACTCCCCACAAAAATGTTCATTAACAGGAAGGTATTTGTGGAGGTGTTTGTGGTGTAAATTAGTATTATGACACATTAAGTAGGGAGAATAATTTATCCACAGATACCTTGTGTTTTGCCAAAATCTAGATATTTTCTTTTGTTTCCTTCATGTCACTTTCATAATCTTTTAGTTGGTATTAGAAGACTTATAAGGGATATTCTTCCTTCTCCAAAATGTTATGCTGTATACTGTCTTCACCAAAGTGTGAGAACTCTCTTTGGGATTTTTTTATTATGAACTCTTTTGGGGATTTTTTTTTCTTTACTTTTTGTTTTGCTTTGTTTATAATGGCTTTGGCGAGTTTTCCAAAGTTTTGAGCAGGTGACACTGGTCTGTTCTTAATCTTTAGTGCTTTAGTAATGTTAAGGCTAATGACGAGGGACACAAATCCCCTGATGGAACTGAATGCATTCCAAGCTCCCCGACCCACTCAGAGCAGTAATCCCCTGCAGCTGGAACTTACTTACCACCATGCACAGCTAATACATTTTTTAAAAGCTAGTCACTAGTGACAAATGTAAACTGGACTGAGCAGCTCTCATCTCCTATCCCCAATCTTCTCTCATAACCCTGAGACTTGCTATTTCAGTGATGGATATGATCTGCCTTTTAAAGCTACCAAACCAGAGTTGTATAGCTTCACTCTAAGTGACTAGAAGGTTTTAAAAGCATCTTCAGCTGTCAGGCTAGAACAAAAACAAAAAAGGTCATTCTTTACACAAACATTTCACAACTGGGAAAACCATCATAGCTGGCTTTATCACTACCAGTCTGAACCCACTATTTATTTAGATGTTACATGCAAGCCATCTGTACAACACAATTACAGTATCTGCCTGATGCTATTAAGCTGCTTGCTGCTTTCTGTTGTCTTAATAAAACTGCTGCTTGACATGGGAATGAAATCCAAGACTGGGGTT
>NC_045593.1:35876258-36051258 GCF_009819795.1 Aythya fuligula
GACAACGTATGACTGGATGGCCTCACGGTTGACTCCAGAGAGTTGGGATTGAGGGGAGGGAAAGGAAAGGAGGCAGGGAAATGGAGTCAAGGGCCAGGCAAGAGTCACCCTGTGGACCTGTGCAGCCTGGCAGGCTGAGAGGGGCGAGGACTGGGCTTGATTGTTCCATTTCTGTCCCTCCTCTGAGTGGCCTCTGTGGGACTGCCGCAGCCTCTGTGAATTTCTGTCTGGCTCAGACTTGTGAGCTTTTGGGAGCAAACTGAAATATGAACTTCCAGGGGGAGGGGGAAAGGAAGAGGGGTTTCATGATGCTTGCTTCCTAATGCTTGTGTGTCAATAGAGTGGTTTTTTTTTGTTGTTGTTTTTTAAAGGCATTCTGCTCCTACATTCCAAGTCCCTTCTCACAGAAAAAATTTGGCCTGTTGCCTTCCCTATACTATACAGCAATGTATTTATTGCATTGCTGAAAAGGGCAAACCTGAAGATAATTTACATTTTCAAAAATTGGGCTTAGCTTGCCCCCCACCCCAGATATGCCACCAGCTTATCCACTTTTCTCGACATCACTTTTAGTAAGTGATAAATAATATCTATTTGTAATTATCATCAACATGTATTTATATTTACACAGGGAGAAAAGTAATAATCTGGGTTATTGTTAGGGTTCCTTTCCTACCCATTTTAAAAATTATGATGCAGCTGTTCGACAGTTAAAAATATATATCTAAAAGACAGCTTTATTCTTTGGGCTTTATGGTCCTGATCTAAAAAACTATGAAAAATCTAATCACAAACATGCACCTGTGTGAGGCCCTTATGAAGATACAATAGTCTGTAAAATAGTCTGCCTGAAAAAAAAAGCTGTGGCATCAGGAGATCAGTGCAACACCATAGCACCATGAAAGTATTTTGCTGTAATTTCACAGAGGCAGGAGTAAATCCATAGGCAAAATATCAAGAAAAACGGTCTTGAATTTATTCTGTGCAGTCAAGATTGGCTCAGCCCAAGACTTCAGACAGGAACACACACAACCTCTGCCTTTGGAAGAAGTACTCTATGTTCAGGCACTCTAGGGCTGGATAAAGAAAACTTACATCTGGGGCCAATTTCTGCTAAACTCAAGTGAAATTTAACATGTCATAGGAATTCCTCCATACATTCCATAATAAAAAGAGAGAAAGAAAATCTTGAAAAAAAAAAGTCTAATGTTAAAAGCTATATAAGAGAACTTCAAAATACAGTCATAAAACAGATTCATGTGGTCTTTTAAGAAGTATTTTATCTATTTATTTGTTTAAAAAGGTTTTAAAATAAATGTTTAAACATCAAAAGTCAATAATTTTATAATTATTCCTCAATTATGAATTTACAAAACAAAACAAAACAAAACACTACATGTTGCCAGATTCCTTACTACTTTATTTATATGGGTTCTCAGTGTCTCAGACAGTCTAAACCTGGAAAAGGAAAGTGTCAAAACCCTCCTCCAAAAAACACCTATCAGAAATTTCTTGCACCATATTGCAAACTTATAGGAAACAGAAGAATTAATTTAATTAGAGATAGCTGCACTTACAAAGTGCCTTAATACAAACACTTGTTTGTTTAAAAATGAAGTGGGCTTCAAAACACATCGACATTTTATTAACTGGAGAGAGAAGATTACACCGTGTCACTTCTCAAGATGGCTGAACTGAAGAGGTTCCAAAAGTTTTGCAGTTACCTTTTTTCGAGTCAGATATCAGCAGATCTGGGGCAAAGAAATAATACTAGTTGACAACAATGAAAGTCATGGTGGACTAGCTGTGATAAGCAACAAATTAGTAAATCTTCAGCAGGGTTCCCTCTTTCCATATTTAGACATAGTTAAAAATATTATCCAGACAACCAGAGAACTAATCATCTGAAGAGATGTATGGCAAGAAGACAAAGTTGCATCACTGCTGATCTCTCCACATAGTCTTCCACGCAATGGGACCTCATTGGGAAAGGACTATAGAAAGCCAAAAATTCGCCTTTCATAGGAAACTCTTTGCCTTCCAAGAAAATACAGCAAAACATAACACTGCCAAACAGCACGCCAAGTAATGTAAATGATCACAGACTTCTAACAGTTAATGACTGTCTGAGAAAAAATACCTAGCTCAAAAAGAAGAAAAATAAATCTGTCTTATGATTATTTTAGCCTAGCATGTTTAATGTTAAATTACAATCATGGTAACAAGACCTTAAGGACCTAGATACCATGAAGCACTAATGGGTCGGACTCCTCTATTCTGTAAGACAGTACTGAACAACTTCATTTTTCATCTAATCAGGAGTACTGGATTTTAAGCACAGAATTTTTCTTTGCTTAGGAAGCATATGCAGTACAACAACTAAAGTACTCTTAGTTATACCAAATACTTCAGCTGTGTATAACCAGAGTTGTTATGCTTACATCTCAGCTACCTACTCCAATGGCTGACTGAGCCAAGTCCTAACAAGTCCTAAGTGAGCATGTACTGTTGCACACCCTATCTCCACAACCCTTGTTGCTTGCGCACATCTTGCCACACATACATCCTATGTTATCTAAATGGTTACAGGAAAGAAGAAAAAAAAAAAAACTTTTGCTATGGAACAAATTAGATTCTCTCCATGTTAATTGGTGTGGGCGGCCAATCTACAAATCATGTAAGTTAAGGAATGACTCAGAAGTTATACAAAAAAGCCCCAAACAACTCATGTATACTACCACCACAAAATAGTAACAGTTAATAAACTCTCAAGCTTACAAGCAAGCATAAAGAAAAACAAGAACAACAGCAACAGAAATTCTTAATGTAAATCAAAGTACAGTCATATTTCCTTATTCAATTGTAGTGGGTATGCTTGGCCAGGTGCTGGTGGGGTGGCTGCAGAGGCCTCTGTGAGGTGAGGCCAAGGCTGGGGCTGCCCTGCGCTGGACGTGGTTGGCTCCAGTGGCCCTACCACAGGGCACAGAGCAGCCCTGCAGTTGTGGCTGGTGCCTCAAGGGAGATGGATTTAAGAAAGGTCAAAATGTTGCATAGGCAAACACAGGGGGGAAGAAGAAAAAAAAAAAAGTAAAGAAACGCCACTGCCGCCACTGTCAGAGAAGAAGTAGAGGATGAAGGCACCAGAGCAGAGATTATTCTGCAGGATTATTCTGCAGCCGGTGGAGGCCACCACAGTGAAGTAGCTTGAACCCATGCAGCCCATGGAGAGGACATCCATGGAGAGAAGAACCCACATTGGAGCAGGGGAAAAGTGTGAGGAGGAAGTGGCAGCAGAGACGAGCTGCTAGAGACTGACCACAGCCCCCCATTTCCCATCCCTCCTGTGGCACTTGCAGGGAGGAGTTGGGACTGAAGGAGTGAGCTGTTGGGTGGTCATTTGGCCCTTAGCCATCATCAGCTCACCACATCAACTGTAATAACCATCACATGGACTGAACATAAGACAGGGAAAGTGCAAGGTATCATTTTGCAATTGGAGTATTTAGCTTTTCATAAAGAGTTCACATAAAGAGTTCAACCTACCTATCTAAGTTGCATCATTCAGACTAAGCATTTCTCAATATCCAGCACAGTCATTATTGGAAGTCATTTCAACCCATAACAAGCAATGGAAAAGTCTTTTGGTTAGTGCAGTAAGATTAGTAAGAACAAACATTTCTGAGTAATTTTAAGACCCAGTCCCATACTGTTAACATATTTTATGCTACATGCGAGCATATTTTTGTAACTTGAGCTGCCATCTTCTAGAAACTAAGGTTTATTATTGAAAATCCATTTTCTGAGTATTTTCATCCAAAAAATACTCAGAAATACAGGTACCTTCCAGATAATATGTAGAATGTTGGGAAGAATTTGAGTTGCTTTGTCAAAAAATTCTGCAGGTCACCTACTTATTTTTTCTTTCTTGGGTTTTGGCATACATATATTTACTGTCCAGAACAATCATAAAGACTCATTGATTGAAAGTTTAGTTAGGAGAGTGGAATAGGAGAAACAATGCTTCAATTAAACCACCTATTTTAATTAAGAGTTCAGAATAAGCCTTTGTGCTTTGCCTAAAGGGGCTCAAGAGAATGCAAAAGCTCCTAACTTAAACTACATCTGGTGAAGGAAAAACATTTTCATGTAGACAAACCAGAGGCTTAGCCGATAAACGTCTGCATACTCACAAAGAAGTCAATTAGACTAGATGGGAAGCTAGTTACATCTTGTAAATCCTTGTGCTAAAAGATGTACTTGTTCCAGTGGGATTCGATTCAACCAGCAGTATTCACCTGACTGATGTCTTCTGAGAAGTCAACATATTCGTACCAGGTATGCCTATTACTGAAAACAGATTATAAAACACAAGAATCAAAAAAATCAAAATTGTAAGAAGGTACCTTACACAGGAATAGCTAAGAAAAGTACTAAGAATTGATATAAGTTTTAAATAAATTTTAAATATAATCCCTATTGAAGTCAGGGACATAAATCTGTGCTCATATTAATACACTGATGTAAAATCTGCCAAAATACTGACCTAACATTCATTTGGGGGCAACATTACAGAGTGTTGGACTATTATAAAGTTGCTACATTGCTTTGTTTTTAATTCACTCTGATTCAAACTCTATTATTTTACTCAACCAGCGAAGACACTGGCCCTGCCTGCACCTGTTGAATTTACTACAGTAAATTTCCCACCAATATAAATATCAAGGCTTCAGGAAAGACCTTTTTATTTTAAATTAATCCATTAGAACATGTTCCTTGTCACTAATTTGGTTTGTTCCTGTTGCCTTTTGCTTATAGACACCTGAAGTTTGCTCATCTCTCTCTCTCTAGCTCATCATTTATCAGAGGGAGCACAGCTGGAGTTCAAACCCTCCAAAATACTAAATATGTACAAGACATATTGTAGTCCTCTGCAGATCTTCAGAGTAAGTCAGATCACTCAAGGAACCAGATGTTATGTTATCTCCAAATTAGGCACGGACTTCATTTCGCACTGGGGAAGGGCTTCATCTTACCATCTATCATGTTTCTGGAATCCTTCCTTCCCAGTCCAGACAGCACCAATCACGTTTCTGAGTCTGTTAAAACTGAATTTTTGTTACTCTATCACAGGTCTGGCAGGCATTTGTGGGAATGGGAAAAGGGCAACAAGTATTAAGGAGAGAACCAGACCCACGCTGTCCTCTTGAGCAAGTACTGCTGTGATACTGATAGTACTGAAATGAATAAAATAACAAACAGTGCTTTTATTTTATGAAAGCATAATGTCCCTGTATATAATGATTCTGGATACAAATAAATAAATATAAATCTATTTAGCTTCAAAAAGCTCTTGAAAAATGAGAGAAACATACATGTAACACTAGAAGACCAAAAAAGTTACACTCAGTAACTGTGTCAGACAAGTGTGTTCCTTGGAGTTCTGGATAGTGGTTCTTTCAGTTCTTTCAACCCTTGCGAACACACTAGGGATCTAAATCATGGTGAATACAACTCTTCATCTATATGGGATTGTTTCCTCTTGATACAATCAGAGCAGATGAAAACCAGATGCTGGGGGTCTGGTTTGATGGGATTTTGTTTTCAGGGATTTTTGCACAACAAAAGTCATTCAACTTTGTGGAGCTTAAAAATGATCTCTGTCTTCCCAAGAGGCATAACAGAATAATATGTTGCACACTAGGCGAAAGATAACAGCACTGCCATACACTCAGGTCTTTTGAGTTTTTCCATGCAGGTTTTTGTGGGTTTTGTTTGTTTGTTTGTTTTCCATATACATTAGATGCAAATATTATATACTCTCACATTTATACACTCAATATAAAACGGTAAAGAGGATGTAATGAAACAGGATGTTAAATGTCTTCAGCGTTTTACTCCTTTTTTGTATGTGTTGTAAAACATTCAAAAAATACAGTAAACTTGCTTAAAAAATAAATCATTGTGAAGAATAAAATGTAAATCAGTACATGTTACCTTAATGACAGTGACATCAGAGATGTTTTCTGCATGTGTATTGAAAGTTGTCTGGAAGCTTAAAACTGAGACAGTGAATAACTGAGAGAAACCAGCAGCAGAGTGGATAACTGCTGGCAAAACAAGTCCGTATTTTTGTATCTGCACCATATTCATAAAATCAATGTTACCAAACTTCCTCTAATCCTTCTAAACTCATAATACAGAACTAAGATACACGGCCACAACTAAGAACTCAATCCCATTTCTCATAGCTGAATCCATTACTGCATTGCTTACACACTCGTACTTCAAAATCAAGCCATATATGTGCAAATTAAACTGAATTCACTTTTTTGCCTTTCTATTTCCTAAGAAATGGTACTATAGAGTAAATGACAATTATCATACTGCTTATTGCTGTAAAATTAGTATTGCAATAGTTGAAAGAATCAAGTGAGAAGGAAAAACCTCACATCATTTTTTCATAATAATGCACATTATCAACTTTTTAGTTTTATATTGTAAATATTTGAGTAATGTAACATTTTTTAGTTTTATAGTCTAGACATTGAGTACCATAACATTCAGAAGGTCTATCATATGAACAATGATCACATAAAACTACAATGTTTAGCTACATGTTACAGAGAAAACTATCAGGACAAATCTTCTTCTACTGCCACAACTTTTTTTTACAAGTATGGAAAGATTCTCCCAGACAGTTATTTTTTATATTCACTAGTTATTTTGCATTGTTTAATAGTTATTTATCCTTGTCAGCCAAAAATTAGCTTACTGATACAATGCTTCCTTTACTGTCAAATGATATTTAGTTTATCAATACTGCTATTAGTTGCTTCATTCTTCTTTACTGTACTGGTCAACACATATTCTAATCCTCTATATGGAAACCTTGATATACACTAGCTGCCAAAACTGGAAAACCTCAGAATTATGGGCAAATACGAATCCTGTTTTCAGGCAAGGGTCATTAACTTCCAAGGAATTTGGAGCTTGTACTTCAACTTTTTTTTTTGTCCTTGTGGCATGAGAGGCCTCTCAAAGACAAAATTAACAGAACTGATGTGGAGTCTATCTGACCTTGCAGACTGATAGCTCCATGGCCCTATTCTATACTTGTAGTTTTGTTTTCATTGATAATCAACATTTTTGTGACCAGAAGTGCATGTCAATTTCTCTCTGCTACTGCTGTGGAAACCTTTGGATAAGGTTTCCAGAGGCAGTCTACAATAATGGTCACCCTAAGTGGCTGAAGGATAGGGGCAAAACTCTCTTGTTCCTTTGTAGCAACAACAGCAACAGAGAAGGATCAACTGGGAGAAGAATTAGTGGCAGATACAGAAGACAAATTTCCAAGACTGTGGCATAGGGAAATACCCAGACTCCTTTCGTCTTCGGTGGCTAAGGTGCAGTTGTTTCTTAGACAGCTCTATCTCCAATTTTCCCATTGCTCAAATAGCTGGCTTAGTTTGCTCTTAAGTGTTTCAAAGCCATGGGTAAGTGGAGAGTTGTTAAAAGAGATGAGAGAGAATAAAATCACTTAAGTTCAAATAAGATAAGTACTTAAAAAAATGTATATAAAATGTGCTCTTTTGTATTGATATTCTTCTGAATAAATTAGAAGGCTAAACTTTTGCAAGTCTTTGAAAAAGAAATTTGAAGTTTAAAAGTCACTTGAAGATATTACATGCAGTACACTCCTATCTGTCTTTATAAGAGATATTAAATCAGTTCTGAAACGATATAAAACTGGAATGTGGGACAGCATTATACTTTCCCTGGTCAAACTGACCCAGTCTTCTCCTCCTCTGAACCTTCTAAAAATGCCTATTGTGGAGAGGAAAGTGGAAGATAAATTTGCCTGACAAGACATTTGAACTGCTTAAAATATACATTTTGTTGTCAAAAACTTTCAAAGTAAGTGATTTAATCCAGATTAATTTTGAAGATGCCATACACAGTAATAAAAGAGTTTGACAAAATCATGCTGTTTTCTGAATACAGCAACTACGAGATAATAAGAAAACTTAAATAACTAGTACATTATTTAAGAAACCTTCCTCCTTTGGAAAAGAAGTACCTGACATTTTACATAATGAGAAACAAACACTTCCTATCAAATAAATAAAAAATATTTCCTTGTAAAACTGCCATAAACATTAATACATCTATTATTTTACTGATTTATCTAAAAAAAAAAAAAAAAAAAAAAAGGCTTTAGAAGAGATTCAAGCAGTACTGTTGTAGTTTTAATAAAACACTGATACATACTCCATGAAAGTAAGAGTTTTTAATGTACAACAGCAGCTACCCATGCAACTCCCATAAAAATGTGGTCTCGTAAATCAACAAAACCCCAAATCAGAACACATCCTGACAATACTGTAATCTATCACTAGCATTAAATGCTCAGTTGTAAGACTTTAATTGCAACAAGACGTGAAGCTCTCAGACTTAAGACTGGCAAAGTCTTCATTCAGCAGGCATGGACAAGGAGCACATATTTTATACATGCTGATGCATATAAGTCATTGTTTGCTAGCCTAGCTCTGAGCACGCAAAGTAAAACTTTACACATAACCACAAGGCTTTCTCTCTTTCTGCATGTACCTACAAAAATTCATAGATACATATGCACATATACAGATATGGATGTAAATATACACACAAAGCACAAGCTAATGATGCTACAAATAAGAAGATGAAAATGAATGTTGTTTTTTCCTAGATCTCTTCTGTGCTTTTTCCCAATCAAAATGCCAGTCTCTCTTCCTCTCTCTCCTTCCATCCTCCCTCTTGTGTTAAGTTAGGAACCGAAAACAGCATTGCAGCCAAGCAGAATTTAGCCAGGCACTGTGCAAAGACACATTTTTTGGGAAGTTTTGAACCTCCAAACAAAATTTGCAGAAAGGCATTATGGAAACAAGAGGTCTCTTTTTCAACTAGAGACAACAGACACTTCAGAATACTGTGGTTGAAGAGAAGTAGGTTAAGTATATAATTACTACCCATGCAGAGGTACAGTTCAGAAACACCCTCTCCCCAACTTTAAAACAAACACACACAGATGTCAAGAAACAATCATGAGATGATGTACTTAAAATAGTAATATCTGTTTACAAATTCAAGTTGCTGCTTGGTGGAAACTTGATTTCTGTAACATGTCCCCAAGATACAATCTAATACTAAAACGTATCCTGCGGTAGGTCTACTTTCCAATTACTAGAAGTAAGCATACAAGGTATATAATTAGTTATGACACTGGGACAGGCATACATGTTTCAACACAGACAGAGCTCTGAACAAACTTTTTGGCAGTATATGACAGAAGACTTAAATTGAAAGCTCAAAGGCAGGGTATACTGTATTATAGGAAAGGAGAAAAAAAAAAAAAAAGAGAAAGAGAGAAAGAGAGAAAGAGAGAAAGAGAGAAAGAGAGAGAGAGAGAGAGAGAGAGAGAGAGAAAGAAAGAAAGAAAGAAAGAAAGAAAGAAAGAAAGAAAGAAAGAAAGAAAGAAAGAAAGAAAGAAAGAAAGAAAGAAAGAAAGAAAGAAAGAAAACACCCTCAAACTTAAAAAGTTCTCACACCAAATGATTTTTTAAGGTATGAGCATATTCAGCTGAAACACCCTGCATAATCTGTAAAGAAAAAAAGATTGCCCTGCAGCAAAAAAAATGGGCTATATTACAAATTAAGAAAAAGAAACTCAATCCTTTGAATAGTTTCTTTTCTTTCAGTGAAAGGGTGTCATTCTTCTCTAAGACTACATTATGACAAAACATTTATATAAATCAAAGAAGATTTCTTTAATGACTCTGGGCATGGGATCTTAAATCTGGGATGAAACACCAAATTCTATCAATTCTAAAATAAATTAGGCAAGGATTATACAAGTAGTACTTATCTTGGCATTAGAAAAAAAAAGAACTTTAGTGTTAAAGACATATCATTAATATGCCTTCAGCCTATACCCTTTAAAGGGTCTTTAGGACTCCATTCAGAGTAAGTGAACTCTAAGCAGCTCAGTTATATATCTGGTTTCTAAACATTTTAGTTTATGAAACCAACCAGAGACACCAAATGAGATATACTGGGAAATGTCCATAAGGATTAACCTTATGGATGTCTTGTTTCATTCTACAGAGAGCGATAGTCTTCAACTAGTCTGAATAAGCTTGCTCAGATGCCTGATGTCTCCTTGCCCTCCATTTTCCCTGTAAAGAAGTACTTAAAAAGTCTTTTTTTTTTTTTTTTTTTTTTTTCCCAGCAGAAGTCCCATTGGTCTCAGTTGTCTGTAACGGGAACACAATGAACCTGTCTCTGTAAATGAAATTCTGAGTGCTTAAGTCTGTGGGGCAGCTATCTTGAAAAGTATGCATTAAAGTATGCAAAATGATAGCAATTAGTGGGGTCTTCCAGGTGAAAATTCATGAAGTTGATATTTGTATGAAATACAGAAGAATTTTAAGGTGTTTAGAAAATACTTTATGTTCTTGATACACAAATAACAACTGATACTTCAGTTATATTAACTGTCTTATAAAGGTACAGCAAAACTTCTTTAATTTCACACTCTTAGACAAAATTGAAACAAAAAATATACCTTGCAATTGCCCAAATGGGTATAGCAATACTCCCTACATCAACTTAGCTGATGTTATTTAGGGAGATGATGTAGCACTGTTGGCAGTGATATTTCTTCTGTCAGCAGATATCATGTCCCATCTAGACAAAAACTGACAATAACCCTGTTTTTCCTCCTTCAGACACCAAAAAAAACAAACAAACATGGACCTTGCTGAATGCTTGGAAAGAGTGTTCCTGTGATGTCACTCTCTGTGTTTGTATCAGGGAAGAAATAAAATTTCCAAAGACAGGGCTTCCCATGAAGAACACTTAGCATTTTAGGAATGCCTATGCCTTTTAAGCTGAAAGTGTTGAGTTTGTTTTTTGATTACAATTGTGGTGACAGAGCTAGTGTAGCACTTGTGACTTCAGTCCTCCTCAGTTAAAACCAGTACCTTTAACATCATCCCAAAATGTAGTGTGCATTTTGGATGCACAGAAGCTGAGTGAGCCACACTCAGCATTAGTTTAGCTCATAAGCAGAACAGGAAACAAAATAGCCAAATCTTGGGAAGAAAGAACAAAGTTGACAGTATCTGAGTATACCTCAAAAATACCTCCCTGTATTATCTTTGTCTGAATTGTGCCTTCCTCAGAAACTAGATTACTGTTTATCTCAATCTCTCTCTCTCACAGAGGCAACATTTAGCAAACTAGCTTCACATAAAGCAAAGGGAAGTCTTCATCTTGTGTACTTCGAGCATTGATTCTGCATGCAAAATGCACTGGTGGATTTCAAGTGTTGTATGTAAGTAATAGTATAAGACTAGTATGGATAAATATGCAGATAAATATGTAGATACTGTAACTCAGTGCACTCAATGTACCAATCCACCTCAGAACAACAAATAGTCAAATAGGGCTCCACGTGGGCATGGCACCAATCATCCAGATCAAGTTTATTCAATTGCCTTATTTAAGACAGACTTCTATTTTGATAACATTACAACATGCCACAGGTTTATATTACTAACATCCTTTGTAATCAACATATGACTACATGCTACAGCTGATAATAGATCACATATTTATTGATTTTTATTATTTAACTCTGCAATTATTAATTGTAATAAAATTGCCTCCTTTTTTCATTTTGTAGAAGTCTTGCATCTTTAGAAGAACTAACTATCTCATCTCTTTTACAATGTTTTTTCCTCAGTTCCATGAGGTTTTGGATAACTAGAACAGTGAGTCAGATAGAGCGACTGTCTATAGCATAAGACATTAAAAAACAGTATTGAATATTTGTCATAACTCAAGTTCCCATGATCCTTTCAGAGCAGAGAGTTAATACCACTGCCCAGCCATCTTCCAGCTCTGGTAATACAGATGGGACATTAAGTTCATGAAATCCAACGGCAAAATACCCATTGACTTTTAGAAGACAGCTAAACAAAGAAGAAATCATCAGGTGGTTTGGAGGAAGATTCACAGTGTATCGGCCAGTTTGCAGCACATGTGATGTAGCTTCCCTGCACTGAAAATGAAGGAAACTACATACAGGATAGTGCAAATCTGTTGACATGCTGTAAATCCCTACTAGAGGTTACCTTGCAGTAACAGTCTCACAAGAATTAGGAACTTATGAACTCCAAGAACTCCAAAGTGTTTTGTTGTTGTTGTTGTTGTTGTTGTTGTTTGTAAATCAGTGTATAATAAGTCACTGACTGCTCTGAGAAAATTCCATTCCATCAGCTCATTTTACATAACCTGCACATGAAGGTTTATTCACTCTCCACCCTGAACTGCCATGCATATCCCATGTTTCTAATTGAGAGAGGTCCAAGAATGCTGTCTGACTTTGTCCTATGATTCAAGTTTGTAACCCATTTTCCTGACATCCTTGGATGAAATGTCAATACACACATTTCCTGAGAAATTTTAATTACCAAAGGCCAGAAGTGAATACAGTGCAAACCCTCTGACAAAGCACTCAGTACTTCCAGTGAAACCTTCCAATGCCTCACATGCACTAAGTTCTACCTTGCCTGAAACTGAGCTAAACAATTCCCTGTCTTGTCATGGGACTCAGCCAATCTTCATGCCCAGATCAGTGACTGGTAACACTGCAATTAAATATATGGTATTAAGTGAAATTGTCTGCTAAGTCACATTGCTTTATTTCAACTGAGCTTCCATTAACCATCATGTAATTTCTAAAAATTTTCTATGTTTTTTTCCATCCTGGGACTGCATTTTGCCAATACCTGATATTTCCCACTATTTTATGGGTAGCCTTATCTATTACCCGCTATTTGCTCAAGCCAGTCTTACCTGGAATTGCAAGTTGATCAAATCTTCACAGTTCTGAGGCTTTATCAAAAAACAAACAACCAAACAAAAAACAAAAACAAACAAAAATATCTATAATATGATAATCAGATAATCCTGTATATTGTGCAAACATTCCCATGATAATATAATCACAGTATATGTCAATGTACATTATAACAACAATAAGACCCACGATAAATGGATTGAACATCCTCATACAAGCCAGTGAAAGGCCAGCCCAGTTTCTTTTATAACGTATGACAAAAGGCATGGTGTCGTGCTTTTCACACAATATTGTCATCATAAATGAAGGTCATCAAACTTCTAAAGGGCAGATGATCTCTAATTTAGGAGAGAAACACCCACGAAGTTGTGGGGATTCTTCTGCAGATCTGATTGCTCACTACTTTCCCAGGCAAAATATCCACAAGTGCTGGTATGGCCATCTTTAGTTCACAAATTAGAGAGATATCACAGGCTTGGTTGTTAGCAGGTCTACTTATTTTTACCATAATATACTTATAAGACCCAGGTTCACAGTACAAGTATTGGTATGCTCATAGGAAATTACTCAAATCAGAGAAAACAGTAATTTAATATACTTCTCAATGGAAACACCATGGATTGTATGAAAATGTTAAGAGTCTTTAAAATACAGAGAGCAGATAAAGCTGAAGAACAACGAAGAGAAAAGAGACAGAGAAGAGAAAGAGAAGAAGGGAAGGGGAAGGGGAAGGGGAAGGGGAAGGGGAAGGGAAAACGAGGAGAGGAGACGAGGGGAGGGGAGGGGAGACGAGGGGAGGGGAGGGAAGGGGAGGGGAGGGGAGGGGAGGGGAGGGGAGAGGAGGGGAGGGGAGGGGAGGGGAGGGGAGGGGAGGGGAGAGGACAGGAGATAAATGGGAAAATTGAGAGAAAAATAAAAAATAAAAGAAAGCCAGTATTTCCTAAAGTGCTCTTTTAAGATAAAGGGAGGTGCAATATTTAGTTTCCCTTTTAGAAATGCATTTATTTTCACAGGTACCTTTTAGGATCAATTTATTTTGTACTTTCAGTAAAGAACCAGAACTGGCCCAAAAGCCTTCCTGGTAACCTAAGTAGCTGTCCAGATGAAAAGAAAATGTATATATGTATATTTCTATGTATTTACATGCATGCACATATATACATACTGTGTGTATACATCTCCATCTATTATTATATTTACATTCAAATGTATTTATAAAAATGTATATAATAACATATTGTGTATGTATATAGCACAATATATTGTATATATACATGCATGCACACGCATATATGCATGCACCCTGCAGGAAAGCTGTAGCAAAAATTCTAAAAGCTTTTTCCTTCCACTACATTTGTAGTTCATCTTGCCATATATGCCACTGATATATTTAAAAAGAAAAAGCATGTTAAATTAAAATAATTCTTGCAATATGTAAAGCAAAAATAACATGCATACTTTGCTTGTTACAAGACTAGATTTGTGTTAGTTTGTTGTAAACTTATCACCACAGGAGAAATAACGTTCCTTAAAACATTTTACATTTCAAACTGAAGCCCGAAGGTATCCGCCACAGTGTACCACGTCACATCATCAAGGCTTATATCCATAAATGTGAGAACAAGAGCAGTTCTCTTGACTTCACCAATAGGCTCATTTGTCTGTTGCAACTGTTCAGGATCCTGTGATTAGATCTTTCATGGGTCTGGCAATAACTTCATGAGAAGAGTGAATTTTGACCCCCCGTGTGTGGCAATGGGAAGACAGTCACTGCCTGCATGTTTCAGAGATTCATCTAACATGCTTGCAAATCCCCTGTATTGCCCAGTGACTGCATAAAGCTCATGTTATACAAAACTCATCCCATCATACTGCCCACCACTTAATAACAAGAGGACTATGAAATTCCACGTACAGGTAACATGGGGCAAAGGAAAGGTATGCAGGGTAGGAGAGAGGCAAGTCTCTTGCCCTACTGTGGTGACTAGAGCTATTTGCCTGTTGACACTCTTTCAGTATCATACTCCCAGACTCAGACACCTCCTTCCCTGCCATCACGGGGACTTTTTCTCTTATTTTTAATTATAAGTCTACTGCTAATGAAACTCAGGAAACTAACTTATTGAATTAACTCATGAAAACTATCAATTAGCAGGAGATGGTGATGAGCTTCTTGCAACTTTCTGATCCCCAAGCCTAATAATCAAAGAGCTAGGTAGCTTACTTTGACCCTTGCTGCCCTCATACTGCCAACAGCACTCCAAAAAAGTGACAAGAAAGGATGAATATTTGTATCTCCTCTGAAAGTCCACTGAGCAGATGAAGAAATTCTTGCTTATAAAATAATTATTTGATATCATAAATCGTTTAAATAAACCAGCTGATAAATGAGATTCACTGCTGATATGCAAAGTAGTACAAGTTATTTGTGGATAAGAGGAAAGAAAAAAGTTTGTAACTTATTTTCTGAAGGCGAAAGTTAAAAAAAAAAAAAGCATAAATAAAAGGAGTAGAAATCTTTAAATCACACATTGCTTACCTGCTGTTGCTACCTGTTCCTACTTATTTTTTGGTGGCTTTCTTACCATGTGAACAAGTCTAGAATTTAAGCCTAGACTTAAATTCCCTCAAAAGCCTTTAGTTACATTACTTATGCGATGTCATACATTACTTTTTAATACTTGCACCAAAGTATGGAGAAAATCAAAATGCCAGTTTGTGTACTAAAGAATGTTCCTCAGCCTCTTTAAGTTGTGTATGTATTAACTTATTCAATTGCCTTCTAGCGTCACTTGTTTTTACCACGTACATTGTAGAGGAGACCAGAAACAGGGTGTCTTCAAAAACTCAACTCAAAAGACAGCTGCTAAAAGATATATGGTCACTGCCTGCCAGAAAAGCTAAAAATTTTAACTAATATTTACAAGTGGGTTTTATTATTTTTTAATAATTCTTAGCATTTTAAGTAGAAAAACAAAAGTTTCCCATGCTGCTCTCTAGGATTCTGTACAGATTCTTATTATGGAAAGTAAAGTATTATGAGTAGGACTTTAGAAATATGTAGTTGGCATCAGACCAGTATAAAAGCACTGCCCAGCTGTACTGTAGACTGTAAATTATAGTACAGAATAATGATAATCCTTTAAAAGATACAGATGGGGGATAAGTCTACTTGATCAGCACTAGGAATCTACTGGTTGCTTCACAGTAAGGTGAATAACAAAACTTTTCTTTAATAAAACTAGCAAGATGCCACACAAGGACAATTGAATTAGACTAGTAACAGTCCATCAAAAGAACAACAGTAATTAGTTAGCAATGAAAAATGGCACGTATTAACAATAAAGGGGGGGGGGGGGGGGGGGGGGAAGAGCTTTCAGGAAAATATTTCGTTTGGGTCAAAAAATGGCACTAATCAAGACTTCCAAATTAATTTACCTTACCTTTATTATAGTTCAATTCAATTTAAAATAGTTTTATTGCAAAAATCACCAGGCAAGTTGCCGTAAAGAGAAGTGGTTCATCATGCTGAGCACATCTTTCTAAATGTCAAATGCTACATTTCAACAGGAAAATTTATTTGATTCCTAACTGGCCCTTTCATCTTTGATTTGGAAACCATGTAGTAAGTTTTAGATTCATCAAAGCTAATATCAGTCTAGTAATGAAAGGATGTTTTAAAATAAGTAGGCACTACTACATTTGTTCCAGCTCATGTCTGAGATTTCATTTCACTTAAATATTTGTCTAATTCAAATCACAAAATATAACAGCTTCTCTTTTAATTTAAGGAGAGTGGAATTCAGTATCAGGGGTACAAATGTTTCCAGGGCCTGAAGAAGAAAAAGATTATTTTTTTCTTAATTTTCTCTCAAATACAATTTTATTTGGAGGAACTTGTTCCTGAATTCAGCTATTACATTGCTGGTTAATTTGCCTCCGATGTTCAAGTAAAGCTAAAGGTACAGCCATTCTTCACTTTCCTCATATCAGAATTTGTGAGGAAAAAAATAAAAAGCTCGGCATCCCTATTAATAAATGATGACCACTGACACTGAAAATCTAAACAGTGCATCTGGAAAGAGGAAGTTGTAAGAATTTTCCTGTGGCCCACTAGATTTATCATCTCAAAAACCCTCTTAGCGTGCCATATGGAAAGTGCAAAGGAGGTGAGTAGGTTTTATTTAACAACTTCATATAGCTGTAACTCCACTGATTTCAATGGCTTTATTCTCACTTTTAGCCTTGGTACGAATAGCACCAACATTAGATCCTTATGCATTGCAGAGAAATAATGGGAGCAATTCAATTATAATTTAACTATTAACATGTAGATCAAATTTTGTTTTGACCAATTTCTCCTTATAAAAGTCATATGAAGTTATATATCATACTGTTTTAATCCTACTTATAAAAACGTGATTAAAATCTGTTCTAAAAGGTAAACTACAGAGAGGTGAGGGAAAAACATGCTTTTTTTACTATTGTAAAAACTGCAAGCTTAGAGTTCAGTTGCATTTAGTTAATAAGGCATGTAAGATGGGCTGGACAGGAACTTTGGAAGCAAAAAGTGAATACTGCATTGGACTGAATGGAAGATGTGCATCGGCAGAATGAGGAAACGGTCTCATAATTAATAATTTTGTCTTTTTCATATTGTTTAGGGTGCCAAAAGTAGAACAAGCTACTTAGATGCACCCAGATATTCTCAAATTTGGAAAAGCCTATGTCAATACAACACCCAGAGTGAATTTGAAGCTTTGCTAACAGGAATACTCTAGAATACAGTGCAATTCATATTAGTAGATTGTTTTTCAAGTAATTAGTATGGATTGCAGTTTTTGATGCAAAAATGAGAAAAAAGAAAAAAAATGTCATGAAGTGTATTGAAGGACTACTTCAAGTACACTTTATCCTATCAGCTTAAAAAAAAATAAATAAATAAAGAATATTTCTTAGTCATAGAAAACATTTTTTCCCTTGTAAATGGAACTTAAATGAAACTAACATGATTGACAAGTACCTCACAAGCAAGCCTTGGCAACACTTAATGCAAGTCCATCTCTTCAGCGTTTTAAGCAAAATTCCTTCACAACTGTTTGTCTTTGCAATAACTCCTACAAAGCTCATTAGTGCCAGCCTTGGTTTATCCCCCATGTCATGCATTTATCCCTGGGATGCATTATCAACATGTGGCACATGTCCTTGACATGCACAGAAGAGTTGCACCCCAGGATAGCAGCATGCATGACAATAGTGTTGACTCTTACTCCTTTATGGTTGCTGGGATGTAACTGAGAAATCTAATAACTGTGACAGTAGGCCTTTAGGTTTTTCCTTGGCTTTCCAGACAGTGAAGCTGCACAGACACTAATGAAAGGTTAAATGAATAGGAATAGCTGACAAGAGGTACAATAAAGAAGGGACTTGGTAATCCACAGACACTGAGCAGAGATCCTTGGCTCAAGCAGAGAAAGGACAGCACATCGTCGAGTCACAATATTTAAAACAGCTTGCTATACACAGAGGCTTTTGTGTCTGGGTACATGTCTGGCTTTGGAAGAAAAAAAGATACTGAAAAGAAATTTCAGCATGGGGCACTTTGGCAAATGTCAGGTCACAATAAGGGAAAAATGTTTTTTGTTTGCTGTTACATCTTTGTATTCAACATTAAAAAGCATTGCCTAAAAGCACAAATCACAAGTTTCAAAATAATACGTATTTGACAAATATGATAAAGTTGCAACCCTAATTCAGTGTGATTCCAGCTGACAGCATGATGGCTGTTGTACATACCCTCAGTTTCATTTACAGCTGATAACAGTTCATAATATGCTTTGCATACCATCTGAAACTTTCCCCAAAGCCGAAGAATTCTAACAGGCCTATTTTCTTAAGTTTTATATGCTGCAGAACTGTGGACGTAACCAATTGTAATACACTGCAGGAACACAGCCGAACTTCCAGACAGTGCACCAAATCATGGTGACTTACAGAGTTTTTAGCTGTTAGCTTATGGAATTTAGATTTCCTTTTTGTTCATGTCTTACAAATCAGCATAATAGCCATTCTGTTTTTTATAATTGCAAATAATCACAGTGTTCAACATGTTTTTAGAACCCCTCTACGTCTTTGTAATTTTCTACAAAAATCTGATTTAAGTAAATAATAGAACATGATAGGTCCATGAAAAGAAAATTTTGAAGAAACATAAAGAACTCCCTAAAGTAACAAATCAGAAACAAATCTGATTAAGTTATCTAAATTTGTGTTTTTCACATAAAGTATTCCAAGAGAGAAGTACGGACATAGCCTCTGCAGATGAAAAGAATCTTCCCTCAATAAGTTTGATTTACCTGGAATAAGAAAAATAGTATTTGCATATGTATCTGGAGTATAAAATATACATATTTATAACATGTGGTGAGAGTACTGTGAAAAGATTCTAAAATGAAAGAACCTCTTTGAACAACCACATTAAATTACAGCAGAACTCCTGAGTGTACTAAGATTCTAATAATCAACAAATAAAGGATTTTACTAGCAAGGCACATAATGAGAGCTACTGTGCAAGAGATAAAGGAGACAAATCTGGTAGTTTATCTCACTGGATTATATCATTTACTTAAATGGTAAATAAGTTTGTCCAAAGTAATGCTTATAAAAGCTGCCATATAACTATTAAGCAGCAATTATGATCAATGCATTTTTAGAACAAATATGTCAGAATTTAGGTGGGATGAAATTGACACAGAATACAAGGTTCAAACAGATGCTTTTTATTAAGCCATGTTAAACGTTATTTCTCTAAATTAAGTACAAATTCCTGGCTAGATTAGGAAGTGATACACATTTCCAAGATGACAGATATACTCTATTTGTTTTATATTTTATGGGGAACTTTTTGTATTTCCAGATATGTGTAATTTTTTTTTCCCAACACATACTAATAGTTAGATTAAAACAAAGGCCATGCTAGCCTGCAGATCAAGAATCAGGACTTTTTCATTAAAAAAATATATGGTGAAGAAAAGACTCGAAATTCTGTTGATAGTGTCCAATATGCAAAAGGAAGAGGAACACTGCCAGAAACACCCATATTTAAGGGAAAAATATAAATTTTGTCTTTGTATAAAATCCAACATTTTACATGGACTTCTTTTAATGCTATTAGTTTGCTGACAGTATTTTTTTTTCTTGAAATTGCTGACATCTGCAGTCAGCCTCAACATATGTGTATATCCACTACAGAATATGTGAAGATGAAATGCTACATCTTTGGCTCTGAAAAAAAGTTAGGAATCACTATGCCCTTATTCTGAATATTTTTCTGCCTTTTTTTTTCCACCTTAGGCGTATCTAATAAAATCATGAAGTTCCCTCTAACTCTGCAGATGAGCTAAACTGACCAATGACCCTTTACAGTTCCTTCCCATTTTCAAAAGCAATACCAAAAAGGAGCAAGAGCATTATTTCCCTTACATAATAAGTGTTCTTTTCATTCAGCAGTTTTCAATTCTACAACTTGAAAGGACATGGATAATATGTGAGAACATCTGCTATGAAATACATAAAGTTAAATACTGCTTATTATTGTGGAGCATACTAAAGACCCTCTTAATCATTTCCAACTTACACTTTATTTACAAAATTCCAGTTTGAAATCTTACATTGTTTGACAAGCTAGCCATGTATGTATTTAAACACACACACACACGCCTACAGACACATACTCGAGCGCACCTCCACTGCACTTTTCAACTACTAAGTGCAAAATAATGTAAAGGAATGACAACTAATACTACAGTTCCATTTTAGAACACAGATTTCAAGTACAGAGTGTCTTAGTTCAAAACCAATTTGTTTGTATACACTGGTTTTCCAGAAAACCAGTAATGCCAGTGGTAATTTGCTGACTGTATTTTCACCTACCATAATATTTACACATACCATTTGTAATGGCTTTTATTGTTTAATCTCCACTGCATTTCAGTATTGGATACTATGGAATTACAGTTATTTAGCAGGCTATAAATAATGTAGTTGGCATGTGCAATTGATATTTAAAATGTCTTACGACAACTGTAAAAGCCTCATTACAGACTAGCAAATCATTTCTAACAAGCAAGTTCAACTGACAAATACCAAAGCAAACCTGCAGTCTACGCTGCAAGCATGTTTGTTTTATTTAAAGGATACACATTTAATGCAGCATGCAATGGGCCATCCATACAGCCTATAAATAAGAAAGAAAGCAGACTTCAAAAGTAATATGGCTATTGTGAAGTTTTCTAAAATAAAACTAGGAAAAACAAAAAAGGAAAACTCAGTTAACAGAAAGAATAGCTTACTTTCCCCTCCCCCCTTTATGAGCTAGTGTCCAATTTCTTCTTTTCTGAACAGCTGTATTATCCAACTTAAGTTGCTCTGCTAATTTCAGTCCCACAAGGACTAACTTGGAAGGCAAAAAAGTACTAGAAAAGATCAATTTGCTGGGAAAGATCAAATGAGAAAACTGTGGGGACAGCACCAGGTCAGAGTGTGAAGAACTAAGCAGACCTGTTCTTCATTAACTTAAGCTCTCTTGGGACGTCACACACTACCTGTCCATGGGTTTATTGAACTGCCTAACCCTCGTCTCTGTACCATTCTTCTGGGCCCAAGTGAATCATATCCTGCTGCTGACAAGTTAGCAGGGGACTGCGGCTGCAACATGAAAGTACTTTTCTTTCTTGTCTAAATCAGGCAGATTTTTGAAAAGACGACACAGCACTGACTCGTGACATGGCAAGATGAAATGAGAGGTCTGGGCTGGTCTTCGAGCTGTGCAGATAAAAGTAATCAAATGACACTCCTGGAATGCAAATTGGCATTCTTGACTGCAGCAATTGCACAACCATGAAACATCTCTGACAGCAAGCAAGATTAGGACAAAATGTTATGTAAAGCACTGAACTCAAAAACTCACTAGAAAATTCAAACTGTAACACTTACATTTTAATATAGCAACCGTCATCTCTGCTTTTGTCTGTTCCTTTACTTTGTTTAATGTAATCACATGTCTGTCTTTCACAGATACCTCAATAACAAAAATAAAGTGTTCTTAAAAATAGGAACCTGCAGAGTTTGCTCCCCTAAAATGTCAGTGTTGCATTTTCACAAAATAATGTACCAAAGCAAGGTTCTCCTATTATGCCTATAAGATGTGTGTGCTTAAGGGACACTTTCACACTCCCAGGTTTTACAAGGAGTTTCAAAATTTGCTTGTAACAAATTAGCGCGCAATTTACATTTAGATTTTCTTGCATCTGAATCAGGCAACGACAGATCATTTGAAATATTTAATTACATAAATACATGAATTTTAAAATTCTTGTGCTTTAGGAATTTAAGGCAGAACACACATAGAGCTAGATGGTTCATTAATAATGGGCAGCTTAAAATGAAACTGCAGTGTATCAGACAGCTCATATGCCCCATTAAATTTCAGATTAAAAATTCCTGTCGTTTTTAAGGGCAAGGAACGTTCCACATACTTTTACAGGAACTTGCTATTCTTGTGCAGATCTGCTAATCAGGCTTATCAAATGTTACTGTCTGACATGAACTCAGTAACTGCACTGCGAGCATTTGTACTCCAACTATATGACAAAAAATGCTACCCCATTTTAAAATTCCTGTCTGCGGAGGTGGGCTTTAATACAGATACGAAATGGAAGATAACGAGAAATGAAAGTCCACTTCCACCTAAAAGTATTTCAGCAACAGCTATGCATGGCTTACATACAGGTTGAGAAAAGAAATATGTAATATTCCGCTCTGACTTCTTATTTAAAAATTGCTTCAAACCATTGTTACTGTCGGCCAGACACACACACAAAAAGACACTCATTGCCACTTTAATCCTGGGTACACCAGATTATTACATGATGTCTTTTGTGCATCAATTTTACAACAGCTTGACTCTAGGGTAAATGGGAACCATCATAAATCGCATGCTGCTTTCAAAACCACTTTAATTTCTGTCAGCGTTACTGTAACCACAGTCCTAGGCACATGCTGCTATTTCCCCCTCCCTTTTTTTTTTTCCTTTCTTTTTTTTTTTTTTTTTTTTTTTTATTGTTGCCTACATTTGACAGTTGCATCTCCTACACTCCAATTGTGGCTTTGATCACTGAAACAAGACATGTCATGTAAGGGAGAGAAGGGAAAAACACAAACCCTCCATCTCAAGCTCTCCCTTCACTCACACGGAGAGATACACTGTACCTATAGTCCGAGTGCCATGTGTATACATGCATCTATGTGTGTAAACACACATATATATCTATGTGTAGGTATGTGTGCACGCGCCAGCATATGTATATGCAAGGCACACCAGACAAACATACACCAACCCTGGGGTGAGGTGGCAAAAGCTGATGGAAAGCAAGGAAGTAATCAAGCTGCATCTGAAAATACACTACTTCGGTGAGTATGGGCTGAGCGCTGCTCATCACCGACTGAGGTCGGTCCACTCGCTAAGGCGAGCAGTGAGCATTACGCGTGTAAGAGCAGTCACGGCTCTTTGGACATGTTTGTTCTTCGCAGCTGTTTAACCTATCTTCACATCAAAGCCCGGACAAGAGGACTTCAGCCAAACGAGGTCCTCGGTCGTTTCGATTTTTTTTTTTATTATTATTATTATTTTTTTTTTTTTTTTTTAATTAAGAGGCGGTGGAAGCCCAAACCGTGCGTTGCAAAAACCCTGCTGTAAAAAGAGATGTGCGATTGCACAGCACATGAAACACGCGGCAAGAACTTGCTCAAAGTTGGCTTTTGGGGCTCCCCCCTCCCTCCTACAGCCAGCGCATCCACACAGCTCTACCAGTCCTGTTAACAATCGCTGATTGGAGAGGTGCAAACTGCAAGCACATGCACAACAAAAAGAAAAGAGTTACGGAGGGAAGGTGGATTTACACTTCTGTCTCCCTGCCTCAGGCGCTGTTTCACACGCGAACACACAGCTCCTTCCCCCACTCGCAGAGGTTACCTTCACGTTGTGTGCAAACCTTACTCGTTTCCGAGCAGGAGGTGGTGTCCAAAAAAGATCAGACCACCGTACGTCCAATTCGACCCCACTCCACCTTCGCTCTCCCTCCCTCCATAGACACACACTTTAAAAAAAAAAAAAAAGAAAAGAAAAGAAAAAAAAAACACACACACTATCCCCTCGTCTTTAGTGGAGGGAAGGAGGCGGTAAAAAAGCATGTGGCCATCCCGTTTCAACCCCCAAACTCACTGAAAGTTTAGCACAGCCTCTTAGTCATTTTTTCCCCCAATCCAAGCAGCACGAGGCTGATTTATTTATTTATTGCCCCCCTCCTTCGCCTGTCCGGCTGCTTGTTTATTTGAAGGCTGAAACACACCGGATAGCGAGCAGGGCTGCTTGTGTTGCTGCACGATTTATTAATCAAATCAAACCGAAGTAAAGGCTAGAATGAAAACGAAAGGCTGCTGGAAACTTCTTACCATCTCTGCATGCTGGTTGTCAAGTGCACCCCCTGTCTCTCGATCTCCTCTCAGCGGCAGTGCCTGCACCCTTCCTGCTGCCTCTGGGCTCTCAGCGCCTCTCCCTCTTTGCCCTCTCTCCGTCTCTCCTTCCTCCCCTTCGTCCTCCCCACTTTCCTCTCTCTTTCTCGCCCTCACAGCTTCAGGTGGTTTGAACTAAAAAACACAGCGAGAATTCAAAAACAAAAAAACGATAGTTTGTTTGTTTGTTTGTTTGTTTCCCCCCCCACCAAAAAAAAAAAAAAAAAAAGCACAGCAGCAGCAGTAGCTAGAGCCTCTCCTCTGGCCTCTCCCTCTCTCCCTCTGACTCTTCCAAAACTTCAGCCCCCAAAGTTCAGCCCGAGCAGCGGAGGGAAACGAAGGGAAAACAGCTTTCAGCGGAGCGCTGGAAGTGATGGGAGGAGGGACCCAGGTTGGGGTCAGAGCCTCCACAGGTTGGTCTGGTGGTGCGGGGCCCTTCGGCTGGGGCAGGGGAAG
Organism: Aythya fuligula; assembly: GCF_009819795.1. Taxonomy (NCBI): domain Eukaryota; kingdom Metazoa; phylum Chordata; class Aves; order Anseriformes; family Anatidae; genus Aythya; species Aythya fuligula. The sequence goes on from NC_045593.1 coordinate 35,901,187, forward strand.
GGGAGGCGGCGGGGGGGGGGGGAAGGGGGGCCCGAGGGGGCCCCGCGGTGCCCGGGGGCTCCGGGCACGGCTCGCTGGGGCCCCGTCCCCCCGCCCCGAGGCTCGCCCTGCCGCGGCCGAGCTGTCAGAGCCGCCCGGCGCCCGCCGACACCTCGGCGGCCAGCGCGGGGCCGGGGCGCCCCTCTGCGCCTCGCACGCTTCCCCCTGCCTCGCCGGCCGGCCCCGGCGGGGAGAAGGCGGCGAGGAGGAGGAGGAGGAGGAGGAAGGTGGTGGAGGGCGGAGAGGGACGCGGCGGGGAAGAGAGCCGTGGGGAGAGCGTTAGCAGGGAGGCGGAAAGTTAGGCAAGGCGCAAAGTTTTCTCTCTCGCCCGGCCGCTTTCAGCGCTCCCCACCCATTGCTCCATCAGCTCCCGGGGCTCGGCGCTGGCGGCGGCGGCGGCGGCTGCAGCACAGCGCGGTGTGGGGATCTGAGAGGGGAAAAAAAAAAAAAAAAAAAAAAAAAGTGAAAGGAAGGGTGGCTTTTTTTTTTTTTTTTTTTTTTTTTTTCGGTTCTGTAAGCGCGCGCGTGTGTGTGTGTGTGCCGGGAGGAGGGGAGGAGGGAGGAGGAGGTGAGCCGTCACGGTTGTGTCCGCTCGCAGGGAACAGACCACAAGTCACATCTGTGCCCCTGCCCCTGCCTCTGCCTGTGCCGCGCCAAGCGCGCCCGAACGCGGCCCTCGCCCGCCACGGGGCGGCCCGGGGGGCGCGCACACACGCGGCGGCCGCGCGCGCGCGCGCCCGGAGGGGAGCGCGCACGGGACGGGGCGGAGAGGAGGAGAGGAGGGGGGCGTGGGGGGGGGGGGGGAGCGGGCGTGGAGCGCCGCTGCCCGCCCGCGGGCCGCACACGTAGCGCAGCGCCCGCCGCGGGGCTCTGCCTAACGGCCGGCGCGGCGCCGTTAGCGCCGTTACTCGCCGTTAGGCGCTGTTTTGCGCCGTCCCCCCCCCCCCCGGGAAACGGCGGCTGACGGGGCTGCCCCCGGGCCCGCTCCCGGGCTGCCCCGTCACGGCGCTGAGGGCGGGGGTCACGAGTGGCTCCCCTCGCCCCGCGGGGCCCGTGCGAACGCGGGGTCTGGGCCGGATCCTGCGAAAGCGCTGCCCCAGGAGGCGCTGACCAGGAGCGGGGTCAGGCAGGGGAGCCGGGTAGCAGCCTGGGGCTGTGCGGCACACCGCTGTGAGGTGCCGAGCCGCGAGGCTTGGCAGCCCGTCCTCGTCGTTTCTGCATTTCCTATGCCTGCCATAAGAGGGGAGGGGAGCTGACCTCTATTGCCACCAAAAGTAGGTTTTCACAACAAGCGGCTGGATGCATCCCAAGGTTATCTCTGATTCTACTGAAAGCTGGTTCTGTTTCCTGGGTTTTACCCAGATGTCTTCATCAGGCGTAACACACATCAGCTTGTGGACGAGTCTTACAGTGCCCATATTTTAGGATTAGTTTTGAGCCTTGGGCTGTAGAGAGCGTGTTTCAGGTTCAGACAACGATTCAAAAGGTTTTTTGTTTGTTTTATACGAGTACATATGACCAAGTAAACTTTTGAGTCATTTATGAACATTCTAAGAAAAGAAATCACAGGACTTTTAAAGCCACGACTTGACACATTTTCTATCAATGGGGAGAGATAAGTAAAACCTAGTTCATTATTTCAAAGTCACATTTTATTGTACATTAAAACGCATTTGCCCTTTTGAACCAGTGAAGGGCCAAGAACTACCCAAAACATTGTGTTCACACAGCCCCCTAGTGGTTAAAGCCTTGACAAGTTCACATGCATGTCTCCTCACATGAAAGTGGGTCCAAAGCAGCTTGATGCAGATTAAAAATAAAAAGCTGTAACCTTCTCAGAAGGAATGGTCACCTGCCACCATAAAGATATGCCGTGCCCTGTACAAGGCTGGTCTTTAACTGCATAGTTGCAGAGAAGAGAATCAAGGCTACAACGACCTACAGCTTTGTGAAAGAAAGGACTTACAGTAGGTAGGCAAACAGACAACTGATTTTGAAACAAATTTCCTGTATTACCTTGGAAAAGTGAGATTCCTTAAACAGGGGCTAGGCATTTGGTCCAGATATTCCTTAAACCCATAGATAACAGTGATCATAACCTATATTACACGCTAAAAATTTGATCTAAGCTCTGACCTATCATCTCAAAAGAAGAACCTATTAAGTTTAACACAATAATTAATAGCTTCCACTTATTTTATTTTAAAATATTTTGGGTCATTTCATATGAAAACTAATAATAATACATTAAGTAGTTCCTGTGCTACCTTGCTTGGTATTTAATGCAGCTTTTTTAAATCTCCCTTTTTTTCCCCTCCACCCGTCAATAAGCCAGTGGCTTTTGTATTGACAGTATATTACAGCCTCTTGAAAGCTGCGGAGGAGATAAAATAGCTGGAGGCAAGTTGGCTGTTGGGAGTTCTGATTCTTGGGTTGACAGTATGGGATTACAGGATAAACACTGTGGAATAAGACATTTCTGCTCAAAGGATCAGCAGCACAATAGCTAACCAGTGACATTTGAATATACATCATCATTAGACTTCAGACTGAACAAGCAGCAAGCTTTCCAGAAAGTTTGCATCTTTTGGAATTATATTTTCAGTCACACAGACAACAGTGTTTGGAATTTGCACTCAGTTCCTACTCAGATTTACCCACTATGTGGTATCCTGAGATAATCCTAGGAAGATGAGGCCCTTGTTAATATATGCCATCCACCTGCACAGTGACTTTTCTTTCTTTATATTGCTGTGCTTACTGAGAGTTCAGCACACATGATAGATTTTACAGGCAACGATGAGATATCTTTTCTTGTAGTTCAGTGAACATCTTGTAAGACTTTGTAAAGACCCAAGCTGTGTCATAGGCTGTCTCATGACTTCTGAAAGTGTCTAATTATCCTAAATTTGGCAGATCATATGTAAGGTTTAAGAGAGTAAAAGCAACGGTTAACATTTTCCTTGCTTTTTAGACCGAAGATGTTTGTTAGTGAAGACAGCACTGAGTAACAGTTTCAGCTTCATCAATAATATCTATCCTATACAGCAAATACTTTTTCACTGTAGTTTTCCTTCAAAACCAGTTGTAACCACCATAAAGAATAGTAGTCACTGGTTTGAGATTAATTAACATGAACAAAGTTATTTAGCAAAATATTTTTCTTCATTTTTATTTTGACCTTCCAGATTTGAGTACTGAGATGCAGGTTTACTATAGTCTGAGTAGGAACTGCAGCTTGAGAGGAGTGGAAGTATAAGTCATCTAAATTGTAATGTCTCCAGAGTATGGTATTTTTCTGCTGTCTTAATCTTCCTTCTTACTGAATTAATTTATGGTTCACATGAATCTTCTGCACATCCTGCAAACCTGCAGGTGCAGCCCACATGATGTGCCCAACCAGCAGAGAAGTGGAACACAGGACACCAGTACACCATGAGTGTACACACGTCAAACTGAAATCCACCACTGATGGGTAGTGAGGTGAGGAAGAATGCTTCCAGAGAAAACTGGTACTGAAATGTAAATGAAAAGCAGTTTCGTAGCAGGAAAAAAAAAAAAAAAAAAACAAACAAAAAACAAAAAACAAAACTCCAAGGGAAAAATGATGTCCAGTCCTGAATATAAAACCTTCTTTATTTTCTGTAATCACAACTATTAAAGGGGAAAACAATTTAATTCAGCATAAAAATGGCCCTGAATATTTTAGACCAATGTCATTATAAAGTCTTAATCTGGCTATTCATTTTATTCAGAAATATGGCTGTAGCCAACATGCATATCCAACATTTATATTAAGTTCCTATGCTGACTATTACTCTACAATATGTAGAATGGCTTATTGCATGATTTACACAAATTGTGGGCTCTTACTTCCTATCAGAGTTTTCTCTTTTTCCTTTTGTCCTTTTTTCTCCCTTTTTAAACTTCCTTTTATTTGAGTTTTCATGCTAGTTAATCTATCAGATTATGACATTTTTGGTAGAACTTCAACTTTTTTTAGTAATTTAATTAGGAAATAATATCTGTGCATTTATTTTGACAAAGGTCTAATTCTTTCCCTGGGAAACTGTATTTCCTACTATTTTAAAGCAGCAGTTTGATATTTGACCTGATGTAGGCAGTGCATCAAAGGTGTACTTTTTACTACTTCTGCACTATATCAGCTAAACTTAGCTGTGAAAACTGGAGATGAGAGGTGAAAAACTAGTGACTGACTATAAAAATTTTGCTTAAAGTTAAACCTGGGCAGTTGCCTAGGATTGCGTGGGAACTCAAGACAGGTAGAATCTAATTCACTAGTATGGAATTTAACTGCTTCGTCTGCTTTAACTATGGGTCTGGTCTCTCTTCCTGTCTCACTCATCGCACACCTTAACATTTCTGCAGTAGATTAAGAAGGAATCTGGAGAAATAAGCTTCATTTGCTATACAGACACTCATTTTCATTTAGAGAATATCCCCCATTCTGTGTATTTTATATGAACAGATCTTGTAGGGAGAAAACAGCATGTGATCCTGTAATTTCAGATACTGTGTGCTCATCACATGGATAGGCTGAATTAATGTTGTGTAGACATTACTAGTGATAACATTCCTTTACTTCTGAACGTATAACCGTGTAAACCCTACATTTCTTAACCAACTGGCAAAATTCACTATGATGTTCATGAAAGTATGTCAAATCTATCTGATTTGCACCGACATACTGAAGGTGATTCCAAGTCTTTCTTGCAGTTTAAATATTGCTAGAACCTCTCCGTAATGGTGGGTTATGGAGATGTAAAAAAGTTGCTGGCAGCATGTCCATCCTTTATTATTATTATTATTATTATTATTATTATTATTATTATTATTATTATTATTATTATTATTATAGTACAATATTCTCTGTACCCAGTCTCTTTTAACTCTCTTTGAGAAGTTGCTACCACATTGTTTGATTTAATCCAAACTTTCCCAGATGCATTAGAAGATGGTCTTAAAGACAAATATGCTTCCAGTACTATGTAAGCGCAACTAAGCTCAAATACTTTTCTATATGAAAAATAATAGATACAGATGTTTCTTTTTAGCTCTACAACAGTTTTTGAAAGGGACTTTAGATGGTTTTAAACATGAGCAAAGAACAAAAACAGTTTAACACACTTTAGAGATGAAGAGAACAAGGTACAAGAAATTTCAGCAACTTGCTTGAAAAATAAAAAATAATAAAAAAAAAAGAAGTCAAAATATATATTTTGGATCTATTTGCTAGTTCTTTGGTCATCCTTTCTCCAATGAGTACACACTTTGACACTTAAGACATCTCTAGATTGAAGTTTCTTCTTCCTTTGTTGTCAATTTCAATCTCTGTCCATCACTTTTTTTTTCTATAGCTTGGTAATTGCTAGTCAGAGACCACATGTAGTGTACTATATGCATTCTGGAATATGTCTCAGCTTATCTCATATAACACTTGAGGATATTTTTCCCCAGTGCATCTCAGTGTTTTGCAGTTCTCTTAGTGTGCTGCCATTTGTTTTCCTTATACTATTACAGTCAAAAGTGATTGCCTTGGAGAGTTAGTTGGAAGCATGATGGGAAAGTCTCTCTCTCTCTCTCTCTTTTTAAAATCCAGTTTAACTGCTTCAGTCTTGAACTTTAATTGTTAATGGGATTTTGCTTCTTTTATCATGGTATCTTGCAATGAACATTTGTGCACTTAAATTGCTTTTATAAATGAGTCCTAACAAATAAAATGCCCCAGTCACAGCTGATACTGATTGGTGACTCAGTATCTTAAAAGCAACAAAAGTGTCAAATGTAATACTGCAAGGAAAGTCACAAAATCTGTCATGTCCATTCTCAAAAGATGACTGCTAAGAGTTCCCTACTTTTAGCAGAATATTTTTTCTCCTATTTACACCTTGCTTAAAGGACATTTATAGTGGATGTGGCAAACTAAGCTGAATTCAGTACAGAATGTTAAAATTGGCTTTAAATAAACTGTCATAATGATTCCTCATGCATCATAACTTCCTTATTCATTTTCTCTCTCTTTTATAATTGCTTCAGATATTAAAACACCATTGGATCTTTATGTTAAGAGAAAGAAAAGAAGTATTGAGAACCTAATTCTTGTCTTTTTTCCAATGACCTAATGTTTTAGATTTTGATCTCTCCTAGCAGATAATTCAGCTACTCTTAACTGCAGGAGCTTAATCAGTCTTATTTGAACTTGAGCTTGATTCTAAGCCGTCATGCAAAGATCTAGTTAGAATGCCAAGTATTCGTACTGCTCTTTAGTACAACTACTTTGCTGAGGTCATCTACATGTTGTGACAAGGGCACAATGTATAGACAGGGTGAGACTTTATTATAGGCATTGGTTATCATCTGGAACCTGGTATAAGTCAGAAATGAAAATACAATGTCCAAAAACTACTTTCCTTTTAAAAGTACTTTTTCTTTCATGGACTGCTCACACTGGATCATAAGTGAAATAATGGTTGGAATTGACTGTTGTATCAAGGTAGAGCTCTGAATTTTCATGCTCTCCTTTGAGTGCCCCAATTTGTTATTCTGATTTCAGATCCAAAGAGTTGTTCTTGGATCTTGGACCAATCTATCCAAGTCTGTGGTAGTCCTGGTTGTATTTTCCAAATTAAAAATACTGAATTGACCTCACCTGTGTATGTATATATATATATATACAGAAATATATGCAATGAGTGAAAGGGATTTATTCCATGTGTATGTGAATGGAAAAGGAGAATAAGGGGAATAATGAACTGATGGCTAAAGGGTTCTTTTAAAAACTTCAAAATGTTTCAGAGTTGATTCAAAGTTCAAATGTTGATCTTCCAGCATTCATAACTCTTCTGGTTAGTGAGTTTCTGTTTTGTAGGGCTGGAGAGTCTTTAATTATATTTGATTTCAAGGATAGAAAATGTGACTTTCTACTTTGAAAGTTAACTCACAAATATGCTTAAATATGGGAGCTTCTGAAATCCACCATACTAATGCTGTCATGAAATACCTCTCTCAATTAGAGCAGAGCTATATGTGAGGAAGATGGAGCAATGGCTCAAAAGAAGAAACAAAGGAAGCTGCCACTTGAAGAGTGGTTTGTGATATACTGTCCCAGGAAGGCTGCCTATTCTTAAACTGTGGCACAGAGTCTGTGGCCACTACTTATCTCTTTGTAATTTGTAAAATTATCCTCTATATGGTGAGCATTTTAATTTGACTATTTCCGATTTCTTGGTGCACCTGGAACATTTGCATATGCAATTATCCTCTGGCCCATGACTTCTGCAAACCAATACACTGTGTACAAGCCAAAAATGAATTTATCCTTGATATATATAAGTAAAATTGTTGACAGTACTCTGGAAAAAAAAAAAAAAAAGATTGCCTTTATGATCTCAACTCCATCATTTCATTTGTTCTAGCACTGAGAAACTTCAAAGCTGAATTATAATTGTTACTGCAACATAGTAGAAGTCATATAATAAAAAATAATTGTTGTGCTCTGAAAAACAGCTTTAAAACCTGTCCTAGACCAAGGCGGCAACCTTGTACCACAGATCAGTGTGACGAGGTCAGGCTTCTTCTGCCTGACTTGTTACTGCCAATTAATGGGTATTGCAGTGATAGCAAAGTAAATATATTACTACTAAAGAAGAAATGCCACGAGCTAGGAGATAAGAACTATGGCAACTGTTACAAAATCAAGATGTCAGCAGCAGTTATTTGGCATCTTTAGTTCAATGCCATTACAAGCAAATAAAATATTTGTACTTGAAATAGTAGTTTTACTACTCCATAGTCTACAACTTAATAGTCACAGAATTAACTGAATCTTCAGGCACATATGCCTAGCAGCTACAGTCTTGTGGGTTTTTGGTGGTGCGGAAAGTACATGAAACTAAGCTTTATTGTCAGTGCCTCCCATAACATTACTGCTATTTCCTGTTTCAGTCTTTAATAATACAGAATAGGTTGGGATTTCAAAATGTTTTCTTCTCCCCACCAAAAACAGTTTAAAGAATGGTTGCAATGCAGTCCAAATCACACTTTTATAAAGAAGCTGGATAGCTACTTTTTGCATTTTCTAAACAATTTCACTTACTTCACTTAAAAGACAAAAAGTTCTTCCCTACATATACATATATGTATATATATATATATAATATGTATATATATATATATATTATATATATATATAATATGTATATATATATATACATATATATATTTGTGTGTGTGTGTGCGTGCTGATGTGTATGTATTCTTATTCATTTAATGGCCAAATATGCACACACACACAAACATTAGTTTAGTGCTTTGTAAAAGATGTTGTTAGAATTGAAATCACTACTAAAAAAATTGGGCTAAAAGAAATCCTATGTATGAAAGGAAGGATGATCTTTAATTGGAGTGCTACATTTATGCAGAGGAAACACATAGACATCTGGTCCTTCATGCATAGTTTTAATAGGCATTTATTCAGGAAATCTGTTGTAGAAGCATACCAATGGATACATTTTTCCAGGCTCCAGAGGAAAATGCTGTTCATCAAGAGAGCAACTAGCTAAGAATACCTCATTTTGTAACAGAGAGGCATCAAAACAAATACATAATGGGCCAATCCTAGCTCTTACAGTATTTCAGTCTGTCTTTGCCTTATTCAGAACCAATTTTATTCACTTCCAGCCTTTAAAACACTTCATAGTATTATTGTAAAGGCTAGGCCAATAATATAGGCTCTAAATTTAATCAGTATTACCAGGAAAACTAAATAAATCAATGTAAAGTAGCAACAGATTAATAGTATTGTACCCTTTAAATGAAAACCAGTTATTGTGGAGGTGAACAAGAGAAAGAAACCATTAAGCATATAATCACAGAATGATTGGGTTGGAAGGAACCTTAAAGACCATCTAGTTCCAACCCCCTGCCATGGGCATGGATGCCACCCACTAGATCAGGTTGCTCAAAGCCCCATCCAGCCTGGCCTTGAACACCTCCAGGGATGGGGCTTCCACAGCTTCTCTGGGCAGCCTGTGCCAGTGCCTCACCACCCCCATAGGAAAGAATTTCCTCCTCATATCTAATCTAAACCTACCCTCTTTTAGTTTAACCATTACCCCTTGTCCTATCACTGCAGTCCCTGGCAAAGAGTCCCTCCCCAGCTCTCTTGCAGGCCTCCTTTCAGTACATGAAGGCTGCTGTAAGGTCTCCCTGGTCTTCTCTTATCTAGGCTGAAAAATCCCACTCTTTCAGCCTTTTTTAATTGGAGAGGTGCTCCAGCCACATGATCATCCTCATGGACCTTCTCTGGACTCGCTCTAAGACGTTCACATCTTTCTTGTGCTGGGGGCCCCAGAGCTGAATGCTAGAGCAGTGCTAGGTGACGTCTCACGAGAGCAGAGTAGATGGGGAGAATCACCTCCCTCGATCCATTAGCCACTCTTCTTTTGATGCAGTCCAGGATATGGTTGGCTTTCTGAGCTGCAGGCACACATTGCTGGCTCATGTTAAGCTTCTCATCAACCAACACCCCAAGGTCCTTCTCCTCAGGGCTGCTCTCCACCCATTCTCTGCCAGCATCACCACCGTATGGCAGAGATATGCTACTTCACTTTAAACCAGACCTGTGCAGTCTGTATGTCACCTTTAATTCATGGAATTGCACATGTTTGGATCTGGATTAAACCTCAGGACATCTAATCAGCTTTGAGACAAGATAATAGACATTCTGAGAGCATCTCTAAAAGCTATCCAGAATTTTTGAAAAAATCTTCCTGTATCCTCAATAAGTGACCTCTTCCAGTAGCTCACTACCTTTAATTTTATTTTTTTCCTAATAGCTAAACAAAGTACTTTTCCCTGTAAATAAATTGATTCATTCTTGTCCTATCCTAGACAGACCACACAGCAGACTTTTCAGCACTGGAAGATCTTTATTTTGTCCTTCTTCCACCTCTCCCATAGACCAAACAATGCCTTTTCCTTCAAACATTCCTCAGAGGTTGTATTTCTGAAAATTATTAGCACTCTTGTTCCTTTTCCCTGAGTGCTTCTCAACTTACCATAAAAGTCACCAAGTTCACTGGACTGATTTGCAAATAGTTTGCTAGCAGACGCCTCACATGATCCACAGACAACAGAGCAATTACCTCTTGTATTTTACTTACAGTGTTCTTGATATTATGGCTGAAAATGAGATTTGCCTTTTTGTCAAAAATATACTGACCTAGTAAGTTTATATTCCACCCTAATTTGATATCCCCATCTACATCACTGTCCAGGATGCTAGTCTGATATTTTATTTTTTTTTCTTGCTCTATGTACTTATTACCAATTACTTTGAAATTATCGCTATTTATCTGTGTTCAGCTCAGCAAAAGCAATGTGAACACTCTCCAAAGTATTTTTGTAACTTCTTTCAGCTAATTGCTATCCATATGTTTTTAAACATATAAAATATACTCACCAAAGCTGTTACTGAACTTATGATAAACGTTATCACTATCAAAACACCTGTGTTCCAGTAAGCCATGCCATGTGTTTCAAGGCACAGCTGAGCCAAGCAGTTGTGACTCCGCCATTCAAATATCTAGCTCCGATGTGAAAACATACAGATGTTATCGAGTAGGTCAGAACCCAAACTAATAAATGCTGGCTATATTACTCTTGAAACCCACTGTAGGTAGCCTGTTAGCTGTGAGCAGAATTAGCCTGTGTCCTGAAAAGCTTATCAGCTCAGGTTGAACTACTTCCGTGGCAACAGAGCAGTTCAGCTTCATCAACAAATCAGTGAGGATTTAAGCATTCTTCTTTGAAAACTAGCTTCTAAGAGTTACCCAGGATAATAACATTGAGGGTGCTAAGCCTCAACTGACTTAATGTGGAGCTTAACATTAGTAAAAGAACTTAACATTTTAAAAAAGCAGATCATCTATAAGGACACGTTCTAAAGTTTGAAAATTTTATTTCAGGTTTCCTGGTATTTCATTCATGACCCTCTTCTCTGTAAACCTCTCTCTTCACCCTAAGAACAGCAGCAGTTCAGCATTTTCCTGCTGTGCATTTTCAGAGATCCTTGGATGAAGGATGCTACACAGGCATGAACATAGCTGTTTGGTCTAGTTTGCTAAAGCAGGGAATCAAATTCAAGTCTTTTGCACTGTCTTGCAGAGCACTAACCACAGCAAAGATATTTGGCTGGCCCAGAACTAACATGTGATACTGAAGTCATATCCAGACTGGGGATTTCTTAAATCACTGTATTCTCAGGAAGCAGTAATTTTTGGACTAAGGGCAGGATGATTGTTTTGTCTTCTTGCAAAATTTTTCAGATACTGATTGTGATTACAGTATGAAATAAGAGATCTCTCCAGTGTGATAGTTATTAAATCCATCTCATATCACAGCCAAGATTAGAAATCAGTAGAACTCATAGGACTGTCTGTTCAGAGTAGAAAAGTATTTATTTGCAGTAAGATGTTTATATAAGCAATAAAAATAAAATCAAAGGACAGAATTAGACAACTTTCAGGTAAAAGCTACACAAAGTTACACAACACTTGAAGTACTTACAGATATACTAGAATGAATTAATTTGTCTCATGCAGACAGTATTGGTCATCTGATACAGAGCTTGACTTTAAAAAAAATGTTCAGCATTTAAAACTGGTTGCATATTGTTTATTAGTACAGAGTCTCAAGAATGAAATGTTTCAAGCCACATAGGAAGCACAAACAAACTCCAGACAAAGGCAAGTTTGGATTTGTTCGTTAAGTCTGATATGTAGTTTGAGAATATTAAATAATTTTGCTCTATGACTTAACACAGAATTCCATCAGTCACCAGGTAAGAGGCAATGGGTATACTTCATCCCCTCTTGGTTATTTCTGTTCATGTGTCTTGTGAACTTCCCTCAATCATTTGTCATTAAAATCAGTCCTACTGGCAGTAAGATTTCCATGCTGAGAGCTGGGAAGGAAAATATTGATGATTACAGAGATATACAGCTGCTATTACTGACCCTGACTAGTTTATTTTGGACACCCTAGATTATTATTTTTAACTTTATTTTTTTTTTTCCTTTTGGGTAAAAACTTGGGAGTGTGCTTGAAAAAACAGGTCTCCAAGGAGGGTGGAAAATGCGCATTTGTTATCTAATTCTGTTCACCGTGTAGGCAATGTAATCTTGAGCTAAACAGCAAGATTCTAAACTTTATTGTTATTGTTTATCTATATGATAGTGCAAAAGATAGATTCATTTTTATTTGCACAAATGTAGTGCTACTCATCCAGTGTAAGAGACCACAATAAAGTTGAGATTGAGTCCTTCTTTACTTTAAAAGGAAATTTCAGTCCCTACATATTTTTATCATCATATTTTCTTTGTATATTAAAAAAAAATCTTTCCTTGATTTCCCTTATTAAAATTTATACAAGTGCATATAATGGAAGTAGATCTTACTCAGAATTCTGTTGAATACACAGAGAGAATAAAAGTAACTGCTTTCAGTTCTCTCAGAACTACCAGCTCTAAGAGCAACTAGTTAGCTTCCTTTCAAACATTCATGGAGCTTTATGTTGATATAGTCTGATAATTGAGTTTACATATCTTTAGCAGGTCATCCACATACAAAAAGTATATTGAGGATTAAATTAAACAAATAGTATTAAGAGCACCTTTTGACACCAGTCATCCGGCCCCCAATACTTCATAACACTGACATCACAGCTGCCCTCCTAGACAATCTGACTCAATCAGTTTCATGTTACTGCAGATTTTCTTCTGTGAGTACAGAATTGCTTGTCCCAATATTTTTTGCCTTCTATCTTCAATAGTGCTGCAACACTTCCAAGTGAATTAACTAAATGTTTCCTCTGCTTTTTCTAGTTCTCATGTTATCATTGGCTAATCTTCTCCAGTCACCACAGACATCTATATTCTCAACTCTCTCCACTTCTTCCTCTGCTTTCCATGTTAGATGATATAATCTCCAAATACTGGTAACATTCAGTGCAGCTTCTCCTTTAACCCATGAGCTACTTATCTTTCACTCTCTTGTCTTCCTCATTCTTAAATAGATTTTTGCCCCACATGAATTAAAAATAAGGAAAAAGGGTGAGGTATTTAGATGAAAGAAAACTGACAAGTAAGTATATAAATTTATTGCACTCATTTGCCACATAAAATGATTCACATAGCATGTTACATTAGTAAATACACTTATTTTGGAGTGCTGTTTATCAGTAGCTATTCACAAGTAGAAACACATAGCAAATCAGGAAATACTAGAGGCAATGACCAGAGGAGAAATGTCTTGTGGGAGAAATGTTGGGCATCCCAGGAATTCTTGTGTCAATTCTGCTTTCTTTGCTACTCTGTGTGACCTTAGCAAAGCTACAGTCTTTGTGTGGTTCAGTTCCTCCTGTGTAAAGCAGGTATTATAAGAAGTTTCCAATTTACAGGATCAGAGAGATATACACTCAGCTAAAGCTCTGAGATGAAGATAGTGGTCATTAATATACTCCATTGGAATAATGCAGTTTTGACAGGAAAGAAACAGTTCATTTGTACAGATCAAGCTTTCCTGGTACTTGGAATTCTGTGAAAGTCTTACCCAATTTCTCCTCCAAATACAAGGTGCATTTCCTGACCTTACTGCATCAAGTGTAAACATATGGTAGGGTAAATGTTAATACAGTTACAGAAATATCCCAAACACTCCAATATATACTTTTCTGTTACTAGGAAGAGGTTTAAGAGAACTCAAGAGATGGTAGAGGTACAAATTATATTGCTGAGACACTGCTTAGGTAGTATTGTGAGAAATATAACAAAAAAGTTCAGTGCACAAAATCCACTTAATGGCTTGTAGTAAAGGCTAGCAAATGGAGATTACAATGCAAGGCAACCTAATAACGTCTTGAAGTCTTCTAATAAATGAAAAAAAAATAATTGAATAAGTAGAACAAATAATGTAGTATAAGAGGTTGCATATGAACTGTAATGGACTACAGAGATGGATAAACATTGTCGTTTACACCTACCTTTCACTTTTTATGTCATTTTTGCAAGTAAAATGTAGTATATGATCATTCTACTTCTTATATATTCTATTAATCCTTTCCAGAATGCAATTTACACATATTTTTTCTTTCCCAATTTAAGGCATATGTTTTACTCTTTCAAATCTTTGTTACAGAGTTTTTATACAATATTTCTTATTTTTCACTGTGGTCTCACTCTACCTACCCTCAAACACCTTTTCTCCTATTTGCTTCCAACCCCATCTCCGAAGCTTTTAAATTTCATTTCCATACATTGAAAAAATATTTACCTTGAGATTTTAACAATAACAAAAATTAAACTAAATACAACATTACTACTGAAAAACAATCAAAATGTTTTACTTTGGAGAAGAAGCAACACAACACAACAACAGTTGCATACCAGAGTAAAATGGTCACAACGTCCATGATGGCTTTTCATTTTCTGTGTGTATGCTTTTCTTTCTTCCACAGAAGAATATTTCTAAATATTTTCCAGCATTTAAGAGAAAATAAGTCTCCTGATCAATTATTACAACTTTTTAGATTTTGGTCTATTTACTTTAGATTACTTCAGAATGTAACCATCTATGAAAAGGCATCAAAGTCTTGCAGCAAAAGAAACTTTTCTAATAATATTCCTGCATCATTGCAGGACTTCCTTCCTTCCTTTATGAAAACAAGTCATTCATATAGTATTTTGAGAAGGCATTTACCATGCACTGGGCAGTACTAATTCACTAACATGGGGAAGAATTTCACAGAATCACAGAATTTCTAGGTTGGAAGAGACCTCAAGATCATCGAGTCCAACCTCTGACCTAACACTAACAGTCCCCACTAAACCATATCCCTAAGCTCTACATCTAAATGTCTTTTGAAGACTTCCAGGGATGGTGACTCCACCACTTCCCTGGGCAGCCTGTTCCAATGCCTAACAACCCTTTCAGTAATGAAGTTCTTCCTAACATCTAACCTAAAACTCCCCTGGCTCAACTTAAGCCCATTCCCCCTCGTCCTGTCACCAGGCACGTGGGAGAACAGACCAACCCCCACCTCGCTACAGCCTCCCTTGAGGTACCCATAGAGAGCGATAAGGTCGCCCCTGAGCCTCCTCTTCTCCAGGCTGAACAAGCCCAGCTCCCTCAGCTGCTCCTCGTAAGACTTGTTCTCCAGACCCCTCACCAGCTTCGTCGCCCTTCTCTGGACTCGCTCGAGCACCTCCATGTCCTTCTTGTAGCGAGGGGCCCAAAACTGAACACAGTACTCGAGGTGCGGCCTCACCAGAGCTGAGTACAGGGGGACGATCACCTCCCTAGCCCTGCTGGCCACACTGTTTCTTATACAAGCCAGGATGCTGTTGGCCTTCTTGGCCACCTGAGCACACTGCTGGCTCATATTCAGCCGACTATCTACCATCACTCCCAGGTCCTTCTCTGCCTGGCAGCTCTCCAACCACTCATCTCCCAGCCTGTAGCTCTGCTTGGGGTTATTGCGCCCCAGGTGCAGGACCCGGCACTTGGCCTTGTTGAACTTCATGCAGTTGACCTCAGCCCATCGGTGCAGCCTATCCAGATCCTCCTGCAGAGCTTTCCTACCCTCAAGCAGATCGACACACGCACCTAACTTGGTGTCATCTGCAATTTAGATATAATGAGCTCAGTCTCAGGGAAAGAAAAATCTTCAGGGCAGCAGACTGCAAGTGATTACAATAAAAATAAAAATAAAAAATAATAATAAAAAAATATGAATAGAATCCAGCAAAGCTGAAGCTAGAGAAGTGACAAATCTCAAAGAGGATGGATGAAGCAGTCTATCAGGCAGAAGTGAAATACCATCACATAGCAAGATAGCAAGAATGGGCAGGAGTCACAAGCAAGCTACCAAGAGGCATTCAGTTAACTGATTAGTACTGCTAGGAAGAAGACTGTGTTAGGCAGTTGTATGGTCACTGACTGTTGGAAATCAGTAATTAGATGAAAATCATACATGAAAAAAAAAAAAAATGGAGAAAATTTTAGCCTGTTACTCGGAGGAGCTGTGTTTACAGAAGTTAGATGCTCACTAAATATTAGAGCAAAAAAATATCAGAGAGGGACCAAGGAGCTGCTGCAAACACAACATGTAATGGCAGAACAAGATGAGGCCTGTAGAAATAGTGAGAGATAGAGAGTATACAGCTTAGAGGGAACCTTAGGTGCTCAGGAAGCCTGTGAGATTTGTTCTGCACTCTTTTGAAGTGCCTACATAGGGTATGAGTTGTACACTCCCTGTTTTAAGACAATGCACTCCATCATTTCTCTCTCCCCATGTTGGAAAGTATGATGCTAATTTACTACATTATTTACTTATTAGTAACCTGTCAAATGCCAATGCAAAATTGTGAGAGACAAAGCTATGAGGACATAAACTATCAGGCTTGTACTACTCAAGGTGCAACTGATTCCACTCTTCAGGAAGTAAACTCCTGCTGACTATGAAGTTCTTGGTCTGAAAAGCCTGGTCTTGATAAACCTCTGAATTTCTAGTTCATCCTTTACTCTCATTGCTTCCCCTGCCCTGAAATACTGTTTTTCTTGCCCACCTTCAGTCTCTAGTAAGACTAGGTGGTAAGAAAATGGTAACAAAGGTTTTCCTCAGGTATTTGTCCAAGGTTTTCAGGGAATGGTGAAAAACATTCAGCTTGTAGCTGTGGCTGACAGTTCAAATACTCCATAGCTGCTGTTTTTCCATGCTTTTGAGCAATATTGCACTCATTTTTGAGTCCATAAGTTAAAGTATGTTAGCACAGAAAAGCAGATACCTCACTTTGGGTGACTGCTTCTCACTAAACTTTGTGGGCCAAAGTGTTACTCTGTCACCTTACATGGGAGGAGAAGTAAGGAAAACAATAGTGATAACAGAAAGAAGAAAAAAAACAAAACAAAACAAAACAAAACAAAACACAGATTTTGCAAAAGTCAGTATTATTGTCGTGTGGTCAACTGTATCAATATAATTGTGCTGAAAAAGAAAAGGACAGACAGTAAAATGTCTTTTGTTCCTCTAACCTTTTTTTTTTTCCTGTTTCTTCTTGACACTAGCTTGGAAAGGAGAGTAAGGAAATAGAGCCAGACAATCTATTTCCAGTGTAAAGAGAGGAAGACAGAAAGGGACATGTTTGGATGTAAGTACAAGATTGCATAGCTTAACAGTCCAAAAGAGAGCAGACTTTCTTACAAAAAGAGGAAAAAAAAAAAAAAAAAAAAAAGCAGCTCCTTAGAGATCCCAATGACTAAGTTACCCTCCTTTTAGAAGCTTCTATTTCTCATATTAAAAATTAACAAATGGAGTAGTAATAGGGGTTCCTGAGGGAGGCTAGTAAACAGAGACCCAAAATGGGTATTATTCATATCCAATTCAGTGTGCCAAAGTGTTCATAGCTTACATCCCAGGTTTCTCCTTTGTGCTCTGCTGAGGCCTTTGCCAAATCCCTACATACATTAAAAATACTAACCACACTCTGTACCAGCTTGACAGACTGCATATCATCAGAGAATACAAATTCAGCCTGGATACTAAGTTTTTTTTTAACGTGTAAACAGTCATATACAAGGATGACCAGTAGTGATTAAGCTATGGTACCACACAGAAGTTCCTCCATGTGAATTGAATTAATTGATATATTAGTAGCAAAATAGCCAGGTGGGCCAGGCTAATTAAGACTATGATTGCTAATTGCCAACACTAGGGACAATATGAGTGGTTGCAGAGGCAATAGATGCAGTCTGTAACAGCTCTATAAACTGCTAGATAGTCAAGACTGGGGAAGAAAACAGGGGAGAAAAAGTTGCTGAAGATGGTAGACTAACTCATTGTAGGCTCCATTCAGATATGGCAAAAGTGACCACTACTATAGAAGATTTCTGTCATTTCACAGAAGTCAGGTTCAGTTGTCTCCAAGTGGGGTTTGAGCATCCCAGGGGTTGCACAAGACACTTTCAGTAAATAAATAAAATAAAATAAAACTAAATAAAAATAAAAGTGTTTATCTCTACCTTTTTTTATTTTTTTTCTGAATGTTTTATTATGTACATACTATATTAGTACATGTATGTAGTTTATGAGTAAAAAAAACATGTAATGGTGCACGCCCAAAATTTTTTACTGATAAGGTTGCATGATCAAAAAGGTTTGAAGTCCACTGGTCTAGTTTAAAGGTTCAGAATATCCCTTCTTTCAGGGTTCCAGTTCCCTGTATATTTCAGTCTCTCTGGGATAATGTCAAGTAGTTTGGCTGCAACTAAAAAAACCACTAAAGAAACCACAAACCTTATCATGGAATAGAATGTGGTTGTTGTCATTTGTAAAATTTAAGATTTAATTCAAACACACTTTAAACTTAATGTTTCTTTATTGTGCTCAATAAACCAACCATACTATACAATTGTGGAACCAAATGGGACCAAATAAATGTTATATTCAGATTGACTAAACACATGCTATGGAGAAAGTACTAACTGGAAATGTTACATCCAAATCTGGAAACTATTTTAATAAGTTTGTATGACATAGCAGTATTAAGCTTGAAAAAAAAAAATCCAGATAAAATACATATTTTAGGATCACAAAGTTTTAAAATGTTAGATACTGAGATATTGTAGATCAAAGAAATTTAAAACCATGACATCTATGGAAGTGCTATGGATAATATCTTTAAGCAGTACCAACATTGTGAGTTTTAAAACATCTGTTATTAAGTTAAATTAATTTCAGAAAAGCTATGTCATTTTTTATACTGAATGGTTGGTTCTCCGTACTTCCTTTATCAAGCATTACAGTGTTCTGGATATTCCTGCCTTTATGGTTCCTACCCTCCCCTCCAATTCCCTTTCTACTGAACCAGAAAGTTTACTCCATTAAAACAAACTCTTATTCCTGTCTGTTTTTCTGTCAAAAATAGTAACCTCCTTGGATGCTGGCAGAGGTGCTTTAGAGTGGACCAATTTCTAAAACATCCCAACTGCCTTGAAGGTGACATTCAGAAAAGGCGCATTATCTTTTGCACTTTATTCACTGTAGCTTCACTGAGGGACTATAAAAATAAAGATTTCAAATAAATATTTTAGCTTGTTTGAAAGGAAACTTCTGTGATTTTTTTTCTTTAACCATAGCTTAAAAGGAAAATGTGAAATATTACATGATATCAAATAAATTCTGAATAATAATCAATTCTACTGAGTAACAATACTTGTGGTAGCATTGCATACCCAAATGTAATTCCATCAAGATCACAAACCACATTGTCTTGTCAGATTTTGCCAGCCTACGTGGCAGGCTTGTAGGAGGAATATTTATTTCCCATGCTACTTACATCTGTGTAGTCATGTTCAGTTTTTATTTTCAGGGAGGTTAACAACATACAGCAACTCTGTTGAATCCTCTCTTCCTCAACTTCAGTCTGATTTTTATTCTCCTGAGCACAAAATGTTAGGGAAGTTTTTGTTGTTGTTGTTGTTGTTGTTGTTTTGTTGCATTTTGTTTTTCAACGAGCTGCCTGTGGTAATTATAAGTGCATTATTTCACTAAGAGAACTAGATGAGATTTATTACATATCTATACACACTTTCTAGCTCAAAACATTATCTTTCACCTAATTTTTAGGATCTTGTCTTGATAGATTGCTGCCAAAGGATTCATGTACAGTCTTTCATGACATCTGCCCCATATGTCATTATGTTCATGTTTCTGTGCTACCACACAAGTTGTCGCAGATGCCACATTTTTATTTTTTATTTTATTTTATTTTATTTTATTTTATTTTATTTTATTTTATTTTATTTTATTTTATTTTATTTTATTTTATTTTATTTTATTTTATTTTATTATTTTTTACTTTTCTTCCTATCTGACACATCCTTGGCTTTCTCTTTCTTTCTTTCTTTCTTTCTTTCTTTCTTTCTTTCTTTCTTTCTTTCTTTCTTTCTTTCTTTCTTTCTTTCTTCCTTTCTTCCTTTCTCTCTTCCTTTCTCTCTTCCTTTCTCTCTTCCTTTCTCTCTTCCTTTCTCTCTTCCTTTCTCTCTTTCTTTCTCTCTTTCTTTCTCTCTTTCTTTCTCTCTTTCTTTCTTTCTTTCTTTCTTTCTTTCTTTCTTTCTTTCTTTCTTTCTTTCTTTCTTTCTTTCTTTCTTTCTTTCTTTCTTTCTTTCTTTCTTTCTTTTTCTTTCTTTCCTTCCTTCCTTCCTTCCTTCCTTCCTTCTTTTTCTTTGTAAGGTTTGAAATTATATCTTTAAAGCTATTTTAGTATTTGTTCCTCGCTTGATTGACAATGTGCATTATGTTTTACCCCTTCTGTACCAAAAATACAAGAAATAAAAATGTCACTTTCTGACCTCATGTCAAGAGCTTGTGTGTTTCTTTTGACTTGTTCTCTTAGAAACTTTTCAGTTAGCTGGTTAGGACTAGATACTTCCTGCTTCAATTAAGCAGGAAGACAAAGATGTTAATATCCTTGCTTTATAGCTTAGAAATATTCATAGTCCTCAGCCTGAAATGTCTTCTGCTAAGATGAGTATTGTATTGTATGCTTTAGGTGCTGTATAGGTATTACATGCACAACCTTGAAATACATCCTTATATAAACTCCAGTTTGCATGAAATGCTAAAATCAGCATTTTCAGTAGTGCTTTGGTCTCACACAACATTGCTTAAATAGAAGTATGGCCAGCTTCAGTTCTGTTGTCAATATGTATTCTGTTCTTGCCAGAATGCATATTGACTTGCAAAACAATACAGCAACACAGAACATCCACTTTCTGGGTCTGTTGTCCAACTGTGTGCCTGCAGTTCACCTCCTGAGGTCTTACACTGCTGACCTATGGCCTGACAACTTAAAATTATTTGAAGCTTTTTTATCTCTCTCTCTTTCAGCTGGTGCGCTCCTCGAAGATGGAACTGAGCATTGTCTATGGAGGGACAAGATGTATCGCCTGCTCTAGGTTTAGATCAGAACTCAAACCTTACTGTTTCCTTTGGCTTTAGCTGATTAACTGAGCTCAGCCATTAATATCTGTGAAATGTCTTGGCATGTATCTGTGAAATGTCTTTGCATCTGAAAGGTGTTATTTAAGTACAATGTGTATTGCATATAATAATAATCTGTATCTGAGTTATTTTTCTGCAGGGATGAATGTATTGGTTTTTAATTGTTATTTTTAATGGATGAGAGTAAAATATTGTTCTGTTTTATTTGATCTCTATCCCTGGTGGGCTTTTTTTTTTTCTTTGCATTTTTTTTTTTTTTTTTCTTTTCTTTCCAACAGTGTGACAGTTTCCTCTTTAGACTTTTAATTATGTCTCCAAGGACCTCCTGTATTAGCAATGGTGGTGGCAGTTTACCATTCTAAGAGCTAACTAAGAGCTAACCCAGCTAGGTATTCCCCGTCTATAGCAAGTTTTACAAAGATGAGTATTGTGTATTTTTAAACTCCAGTGTAGTTTGGGGATTTACTTGTATGACAGTTTGGCTGAAATGGCCAAACCACTTTTATATCTGACCACAGAAGAAACTGCCATGCCCATAAGTGTGTTATCATGGATCATCAGGTCATGGATCAGAGGCAAATACGGACCTTCAGATCATTTTTTTCACAACATTATAGCTAACAACATTGTCCTCAGGAGGTGATCTGATCTCATCCATGTTTTTTGAGCTTCTGCAATAGTACTCAGATAGCTCTTAGACACGTTAGCTATCTATTTTCTTTCTCTTTGAGATTATTAGAAATAATACTGCCTTAACTACACTGTATCTTGCTGCTTTCCATTCTACCACTCATCTTTTTTATTGCATCTAAATGCAATGCTACTGTAAGAAGGAGAAAAAAATAATAAAAAATAATAAAAAAATGTTTCACACCTTCATTTTCGTTCAAAAATTCTTCACCAAAAGAAGAAGTCTGTCTGTCTTCCCCTGAAAGTCCAGACAAAGAGACAGACATTCTTCATCACAGACACACAGCATATTTGTAACTGGATAATAGCAAAGGTGGTATTAGTTAAGCAACATAAATAAATAAATAAATATAATTTAGAATTAAGCATAAATCTAAAAAGACAGCCTTAAGAAAGGCTACAAGTCACTCTATTGTCTTGCTATTGAAGCATGTTCTTCATATCTTATTTTCTCAGTTCCTCTTACCTTGTAAACAGAACATCAACTCTAATATAAGGTAGACTGTAAGGATTCTGAGACTGGTACTGGCTTTTAAATTTTGTTGTGAAAAACACAGCATACACATGTGTAAACGTACAGTCTTAGTGAAGGTGCTTTTATTTATAAGTCACATCTGGAGTGCTAATTCCTTTCTTTAAGAATGGGCTCAGTCTGAGTAAATTGTGAGTACAAGGGTAGTCCAACCCAAGACAAACAGTTATTACACCCATGTAGCTGCCGGGAAAGAGAAGACCCCCCTCTTCTGGCATGAGCTGGAGTAGCTCTTAGCAGAAGACGACAATGTCTAAAACCATGTTTTGATCACAGAGTATATAAAAAATAGTTCCTCCTCATCATGTCCTCTACAGTTTTCTAGCATTTTTTCACTTCACATTTGCATACAACCCTTCCTCCTCCACACCAGGTCTCTGAGAGCACGGTGAAAGTATGCTGTATTTTTCACAACAAAATTTAAAAGCCGGTACCAGTCTCAAGAAACTTGCTTCCTTGCCAGTGATCAAACACTCAGTGTGTCACAGCCAGATTCTTTTTGCACAGATGTTTTCTGGTTTGAGTCAAAACATATGAAGCACTCTCTACTCCAAGCACAGTGTGGATTGAGCACTGATATTAAAAATATGCCCTACAGTCTTGATGACTGTAGCTAGAAAACCCTTTTGATGGACAATTATCTTTGTTTGGGCAATACTATCGTCTACATTCTTTGATGAAGGTGACCAGGAATTCCAGCTGGTGAGGAAAGACATTTGCTAAAGGTGTTCAAAAGTCCTTCTCTATCCCACACTTCAATCATTCATGTAAATACAGGGTATTCTCTATGATAAATATGGCAATGAGAATTCTGCCCCAATCAGACTTCAAAACATGAAATTGCACATGTATTTATCATTATCTCTTTTGGTGCCAAAAATAAAGAAGAGACATCTATAATGTTTCTTTTTGTTTGTTTTTAAATTTTGCATTACCTTTTATTTTTCCCAGCCTTTACAGATTGTGAGTTAATGGTAGGTAGATGTAATTCTTCCCTGTTAGATCATATATTTCACTCTTTGTAAGTGCAAGTTACACTAGCTTTCTCTACACCCTAATGGTTAAGAAAAAAAAAAAAAAAAAGCAGTGACTGACATTCACATTCTTCCCATCATTCCAAAGGGGAAAACATTTTGCTCTAGTTTTAAAAATTTAAATCATAGATGGAGAGAAATGTTATTTTGTTCAATGTAATTCATCTGTAATGTAGAATTCTCTGTGCAAAATGGGAGGAGTTTTAAAGACCAGGGCTACAGAGTTAGGTCATTTCTACATGGTAATAGCCAAAATAATATATTTCCAACACATAGATAAGGTGTAAAACCAAGCACACTTACTCTGGTAAGTGCTTGAAATGGAATGACAACCATTATCACAGATACACAACTGATACAATATTTTATCTTAAAAAGAATAGAAAAGCTTGTAATTTTTGGTATTTTTCTCTTCTCTTTCAGGTGCATTGCAGATCATTTTAATATAATTTATAATTTTAATTCCAGATAGCTGTCAAACCAAAATTAAATGAACTCAAAAATTTTGATATTTTAGTTGCCAATGCTTTCACTATTATTTGTATTCATTTTCAAGTAATTAAATAATCATTGCTTAGCCTTTTTTGGGGGGGTGTGTGAAATCTGAACAAAGTATTGAAAAAAAAAATCATAAACATTACCTTCACTTTATTTCCTTATACTTTTCTCACAGCTGGCTCAGATCATACAGTGCAGTTTTGCTTCTGAGCTACTGCTTTCAAAATTTGTTTTATTCTTAGATTGGTTTCCAACCACTGCTACAGAACAGAGATTTGTTCTGGAGTTGCTGTACTAATGGGTAAAAGATCTTTCTTTGCTTCTGAATACCTCCACATTTGGAGACCTTTACCGTATTTATGCACAATGGTCCAAATTATCTCTGATTACAAACCATCTGTAAAGACGTGCTTAAACCATGAGAATAAATGTCTGATATGTCATCCAGTCTCTCTCTGAAGTCTTCATTTAGGAATGTTTAACACTTGCTATCAAACTACAATAAAATTAACGATGTCACAATAGTGGGTGGAATAGAAGATTTATTGGGATAGAAGGGTAAGTTTGGGAAAGAAATCAGCTACATATTTTTAACTATTTCAAAGCATTCTTA
Source organism: Aythya fuligula (assembly GCF_009819795.1). Taxonomy (NCBI): domain Eukaryota; kingdom Metazoa; phylum Chordata; class Aves; order Anseriformes; family Anatidae; genus Aythya; species Aythya fuligula. The sequence continues at coordinate 35,925,675 of NC_045593.1, forward strand.
AATTCAAAAGAAGCTTTGCCTTGGCAAAGCCCACAGAGGACAGACATATAGTGTGGGGTCTATGAAAGCTAATAATATTGTCTTAATTATAATTCCATTGTCAAACTGTGACTGGAAAATAACAACAATAACAATAATAAAAATAATAATAATAATAATAATAATAATAATAATAATAATAATAATAATAATAATAATAATAATAATAATAATAATAATAATAATAATAATAATTAAGGAACATTGGTCAGTGGAAATCATAAAACTAATTAATAGGAAACAGCAGAATAGTAATTTATCATATTTATTGTTTATCCATCTATCCACCTTCATCTTCTTGGGCACTTATATGACAGAACATGTTATTTCTAGCTGCAATATTTCATGAACTGTTTCTCAAGCCTTTTAAAAGCCATTATAAATGTATATAATAATGTTCTATTTGCTTATTTAATGCTGGGTTAGTTTCTCGCCATTGTTCAATGAAAGCTTTTTGTGAGCAATTGCCAGCAGGTGGATTGCAGAGTGAGGGAAGAAGAGTTTTATCTCCCATGATAGCAAGGCTAAGTCTGTTGCTATTTTGGTAACCAGAGCTTTAAGAGGTTAGCTATCTATATTCCAATTTACTTGTGACTTCAAAGGAATTAACTTACAGCTAAGTTTTAAAAAGTATTCTGACATCTATTAACCAAGCATTTCAATAGCTGTCCAGCATGAAAACACTTTAAAAGATTTGTCTTTACTGTCTGCTGCCTGTAGCTTACCATCTGTAAACATCCTGCCCTGACAGGGGTGTTAGGGGACTACATTATATATGTATTAGGATCTTAAAATGTCTATATAAACATTAGACTGCATGATGCATAATTATTACTAAAATGAGGGTTAATAGTAATTAAAACAGACTGGTGTTCTCTCAAAACTATGACAATTGCCTTCTCCTTCAGGACTTTTTAGGTTTTTATTTAAGACAATGAATTCACTGGTATTCTTAGCAATTATTCCTAACAAAGAGTCTTCTGGTGCAACCTGTGCTGGTTGTAGCACTTTCGAAACATTTAAAATAAATTCAGTTTCTGAATAGCAACATATAACATAGAGGACTTTGTGATTTTGTGGTGTACAAATGCAGCTAGCAGGTTGTCATAGAGAGTAGCCTCAAAGGACAAGTTTGCCTTTCATGGAATTTTACCTGTGGAATGGAAGGAATTTTAAACTGTGTATAACCATTCTATGATTCTATATAAACTGTATATTACAAACCAAAGAGGAATTGCCTCTTTAAATTTAAAAGGGCTCTTTATTAAATTTCTTTCTCCCCCTCCCCCCTGGCTTTCCTGCCCAGATCTTCATGGCTTTGGAAGCAGTGACAGAATCAACCCTGTGAGTAAAGCATTAACTTTAAGAGTTTCTGCTAAGAATAAGGGAAGTAGTCACTGCATTGCTATTGACACTTGATATTGCACAGCAATTCCTAATGTTAAACTGTATAAAGTAGTTTAATCTTTTTAATCTTTGCATTATTTTTATACATAATCAATTGAACATTGGATGAAATATATGAACAAACAAAATATGTATAAATAAATACAAATTACAAAAATTGTTTTGAATGAAAGCAAATCTTAACATATTCCCCCTATTTAAAATAATAAAATCATAGAATTATTGAGGTAGGAAAAGACGTTCAATATCATCAGTTCCAACTATCACCTTGTCCTATCAAGTCCTGTTACTAAACTATGTCTCTTAGAGCCACATCCACACATCTTCAATGATGGTGACTCTACCACTTTCCTTGGTAGCCCATTCCAATGCTTGATCACACTCTCTGTGAAGAAATTCTTCCTAATGTCCAGTCTAATGTTGTACCTTCCTTGGTACAACTCGAGTTGTCCTGTCACTTAGGAAGAACTGTCACTCGTCATTTAACAAAAGACCAGCACTCTACTTGCTGCAACCTCCTTTCAGGAAGATGATGGACTTAAAAGCATTTTGATTTGAAGCTACATATTAAACCTCTAAACGTAGTCACTAGACAAAGGCTTTCTATCAATGTAATGTCCTTCAGAAAAGGTTAATTATCTTTGTGAGCTTATACTTTGAAGAATCAGTATCTACTACCATGCTTTAGGTTTTCTTGAGAGGCAACTACTACTAAGAGTCAGAAAAGTTACCTCAGAACAGGTGTAAACTTCACATCTCAGCAGGTAACAATTACAATAACAACTAAAATACATGTGAGGCCTACATATTCTGATGGTGCAGTTAATTCTCTGCCCTTTCTTTAATCTTATTATTTAAATAAGAAAAAATATATTTTCACTACAGGCATAAAAGGGTACTAAAAGAGCTAGTATTTATAAAAAAGTAAGTCAACCTTCAAGCAGACATGTTGCAGCTCTGCTTTGTGCCTAACACCTTACTCTCCAAATTCTGGCTTTAAGTTGTCTGCCTTTGTGCAGTTTCTAAGAGATGCAGTTAAATTATTTTCTTAGGCTCTTGTCCCCTCAATGCCAGTGACGACACATTGCTTCGGTTGTTCTTTATTAGAGGAAGAGTAACCATATCTATATAAGGCAACTTTGTATAAACATCACTATTCATTCAAGAGTTTTTGTTTGTTTGTTTGTTTGTTTGTTTTCCCCTAGGAAAATGAAATATATATATATATAATGCTTCTTCAGTAAAAGTATCTTCTCCTAACAATATTATAACAATATAACAATCTTCTCCTAACAAAATTCTTGAAAATGTTCAAATTTAGAGTAGGCCTATACTACTTACAATGTGCTAAAACTAAGAGAAGAGAAACCACTGAATTATTTTCCCCTTCCAGGTATATCCTTCATGCTTTAGCTCTTAGTGTATACTGGCAAAGGCTACCAAAAAGAACAAGAGGATGTGACATGAAGCTTAGTACCACAGAACACCAGGATGAAATCTGTTTGTCTTTTGGTTGCTTTTGGTAGATTTAGGGGTGGAACTGCTGGGCAGCTCCTTTCCTTCCACTCACAAGAAGACATATTGTTGAAAATGTTCTGGTGTTTCTCTTCACATGTAAACAGAAATGTTTACCTGATCTGAGAGGCAGTGTCTATACTTAATATGCTTATATACTTCAATGCAGCTTCTATACTTAAAAGAGCAGTTAAGTACACCAAAAGAATGTTTTCCAGGTCTTAGCATAATGTCTCCTGAAAACACACCACAAATCAAAGCTAAATCTTCCTAGGAACTGTGGTTACCTCTCCAGCTGATTCAGTGACCACAGTCCATTTTAATAAAGAATACCTGAGTGCTTGCTTCTGGTCCCTACATAAATATGAGACAGCTGCATGAAAGACTGCCCTTGGCCCTGCACCACAGGTAGCAAGCGCTACTTCTGAGTTGGGAAGTTTATATTGGACAGAAAATAAACATTACAAAGATGAGGGAATGAACATACACGTTTTACAATTTCTACTAGAATGACTCTTGCCAAACTCTACAGTAATCAATGCACACTTGTCAAAAAAATGAATTGAAAGCTGGGGTGAATTAGACTTTCAAGTTTAATAATATTTATTTATTTATTTATTATTTATAAATATTCATTTAAATTTATCAATTATAATAATATGCTGTTATTCTGGAATTAAAAGTAGTATGACAGAAATTAAGATTTATACCTAAAGTCAAAGGCTCAAATTATTAGGCCATGTTTGCAGGTCTACCATAATCTTTTTAGTCTGTTTTGTTTTGTTATGTTTTGATTTGAGATATATATATATATATATATATATATAATTCTAGTTTATTTCAGGTTATGTGAGCTAGTTAATTCTGTACAACAGGAAAACTGAGACACTGTGGTAATATTATTAAATCATTTACCAAACATGTGTATAGAATATGTCTTTTTTTAATAAGAATGATATTATGGAGCCTGACAGTATCCTAACACCAAGAAGTTTGTAGACAAAAAAAAGAAAAAAGTAAAATATTTCTATTATTGGCAGGACTTGTATAGGTACATACAGCTAAGTGTGTCAGAAACTAGAATTTGAGAGCATTTTTGTTGTTTTTAAGTTTTCTAAGCTTACATTCTGCAGAATGTTATCTTTCCATTACCTCAGAATGAATTTTATTTTTCTTTTTAACAAAAAAGAAAATATTCCCCTCTGTAATACTAGTCTCCAATGCATTTGTGACCTAGTATTTGACAGAAAATTGGTGTTTATTTTTAGAGTTATGCCTTTACCATCTAAATGGCATCTAACCTCAGGTGAACCAGGACACTCTAAGAAGGGTTCTGTCATGCCTCAGTAAAATTCCTGAAGGAGGAATTAAGTGCTGAAGGAGAGCAGAATTGGAAAGAGGAAAGACAGAACAAGCTAGAAGTTCGACTGGGGTTGATTTACAGTAAATAGAAGATGAGGCCAGGACTAGATGAGTCCTCCACAGTTTCTTTATCCATTCTCAATTCTGTGTTATATGAAACAGGGATTACATAAGCAATAGCATGCTTAACAGCACAACTGCATTTAATTCCTTGACCACCACCAATCCTGGTCGCTGAATGAATCAAGTTCTTAGTTAAAAAATAACCCATTAACCAGGAACACAGTTTGCATTGTTACATGGATACTATGGGATAATGGATTCATATTACAGAATTAACATCCTACTTTATTCATAATTTGTGTATAATTAACTTTGCAGACAGTGCTATTTTAATGGGTGTTATCTTGAGCTATTTCTATGTAATAGTCAAGTTTTGAAAACCTTCACCTGCCAAAATAAAAATCCATCATGTGGAACTTGAGTTATGACATCAACAGTCTTAGGCACATTAGGTGGACAGCACAGACCTAGCTCTAGAATTAGCAGGTTAAATCATCCCAGGATTAGTTTCTTAAGCTGCATACAGAACAGCATTTTAAAGATTTGCAATACATTCTTTTACTAACATCTTTCATGGTATTTGTAGGTGATGGCGGAATGTAAAAGTTATGTCAAGTTCCTTTTGTACAGAGACCCTTCTGTTATCTATTAATATCCTTTTTATCCTTTTGCTTTTACCTTAGACTCCTACTCCTGATTTTGAGTTTTATTTATTTCCATTGTATGCATGCCTCTAAACTCCTGCCCATCTGTGGACTTTCAGCTCCTCAGCTACCTGTAAACTCAGAAAACAACTCTGCATCTCTGACTGATATCTTCTTCCAAACTCTGCATATCTCTAGCCAACCCTCTTCCTCCTCAGCTGGTTTTCTGTCTGACCTCTGTGACATTGTTTTTCATCTTCCTCATAGTGGGTTCCATTATGACCACTTCTCTTTGTCTGGTTTATGCAGGGATATGCAGGCTTATGCATCTGACAGCATGAGACAGACATCCTGCATTCAGCCTCAGTTTCTGGCTCTAGAAATGCAAATGGAGAAGTGAGGCTTGTCCCAACACTTGAACATACTCATTCCTGAAATACTCTTCAGGTCTGAGACGTTGGATAGCTAGTGAGCAAGACATCTAACTTCTATCTTCTTTAAGGAGCCTACACTGAGCATCTACCACTTGTGGCCATTTCTGAAAGCTTATACATTTTTTACCTGTTGAGGTGAGTTTTCAAGGAAACAGAAGGAGGAAAAGAGGAAAAAAGGTCACTGATTAATACTTGCGAAGAATAATAAACTCCTTCTCCAACCCTACGTAACTAGAACTCCTAAACAGACAGTTAATAAACTTTATTCGGAATGGATGAACAGAAAGTACTTTCCTTTTCTTGGAAATTGAATGTTCCAAAAAAATAAAGATGATAATGAATATCAGCTTGAGTGGTTACAACAATTACAGAAGTCTTGTAGTAAAGATTATAGAGCAAGTTTACATATAAGATCAAACTGTATTAAGAAACAGTAATAAATTACTTTTTGAGGGTGGGGGAGCTTAATAAAAATATTTTTAAAAACAAGGTTATAGTGTACTTAATGCACATGTGTGTTTATTTGTGGCCTGATAATGAACATTTGCCTTTGTTAGCGGTGTGGTCTGGAGCTTATGTTTCCCTCTGCTTTGGCTTAGTGTCTACTGTGTAAACAAATACACTTTTGCTCTTATAAACAAAATTACACTGAGAACTGTTACCTTCTCGCCTTCCTGACTGAACCTTCTAGAGTCTTGGATGCAGCCTCATGTTACGTGTGAATAGTTGGCACAACAGCAGAGAACAGACCAGGGTGGAGGCAGGGACAGCTGCTCTCTGGGCATCCAGGGTGGCATATTCGGGCCTGGCAGCCATGACCTGAGCAGGGCAGCCAAGGGCAGTAGGATGACCCCAGTCCTTAGCACCAGGGTCCCTGGGTACAGGAGTGGTTGAGGCCACGTCCATGGGTGGGCCCAGCTCAGCAGGGCCTGTGGCTGGGCTGGGCAGGGCGGTGGGGAGCTGGAGCATGGCCCTGCTGTGGCCTCTCTGGGGATGAGGGTGCAGGGCCTGGGGAGGCCTGTCAATGCCTTCAGGGCCCTGGTGTACTCTACGAGAGTGGAGACTTGTTTAGTTAGTTAATTTCTTCATTTGTTTTGAAATATAAACACTGCAAAATTTTGAGGAAGGTGAAAAAGGTCCAAAGGTGCAAATGTTTACAGATCCCTATCTGGCAACTCCTGAATTTCAGCAATAAAACTTAATGGTTTCAAAAGCATGGATAGAATCAGTATTTAGATAATTATTTTACTTACTTAGTCATTTTGACCTTAAATTGGGAGTGCATAAATAGGTCTGTGTATAAAGAGATCAGACAATAATACAATAAGCATTGTGTCAAATCTAATTATGTACCATGTTTTGTAATTATAGATTAGTCTTTCTCCGTGGTGGGTCACAGTTCAGAATCAATGGTACACTATGTTTGTGTACAATTTGTATGCAAATGGCAGACAAATACATCCAAATATACAATGATGTCTAGACACATTGAATGCACGGCATTTTTTAAAGGAAAACAAAAAACTGAAATAAAAGCATGTGCAAGTTCTAAATATGCAAATCCTCAGTCATCACAGAAAGAAACAGGTACCTGCTCTAGCAATTTACAAGTTTGTGTTTTTTCTTTTTAATACCTGAGTATTTTTGTTTTCTTCTATCCATCGGGATACTGAAGACACATTTTAATTCAGAGAGGAATACGCCTATCTTTAGATCTTTTAACTCTAAATTACTAATGCCTATTTTTTTTTTTTTTTTCCCACTCTCTAACTTGATATCCATAAAATCATAGAATCATGGAATGGCATGGATTGAAAGGGACCTTAAAGATCATCTAGTTCCCATCCCCCGCCATGATCCACTAGATCAAGTTGCCCAAGGCTTCATCCAGCCTGGTCTTGAACACCTCCAGGGACTGGGCATCTGTTCCACCATTCCAGTGCCTCACTGCCCTCTGAGTGAATTTCTTCCTAACATCTGGGATTGCCCTGACCCAGGTGCAGCACCTTGAACTTGACCTTGTTGAACCTCACAAGGTTCACATGGGCCCACTTACCTAGCTTGTCCAGGTCCCTTTGAATGGTATCCTCTCCTTCTGCTGTACCAACTGCACCACTCAGCTTGGGGTCCTCTGCGAATTTGCTGAGGGTGCACTCAATCTCACTGTCTGTGTCACTGATAAAGATAATAAACAACACCAGTCCCAAGACAGACCCGTGAGGGACACCACTTGTCACTGTCCTCCACCTGGACATAAAGCCATTGACTGCAACTCTCTAAGTGTGGCCTTCAAGCCAACTCCTTATCCACTGAATGGTTCATTTTAAATCCATCTCTCCAATTTGGAGATCAGGATGTTATGTAGGACCATGTCAAAGGCCTTACAGAAGTCCAGGTAGATGACATCTTTAGACTTCCCTTGTCAATGGATGTAGTCACTCCATCATAGAAGGCCACTTAGTTCAGACATGATTTGCCCATGGTAAAGCCATGTTAGCTGTCTCAAATCACTTCCTTGTCCTTCATGTGCTTTAACATTGCTTCCAGGAGGATTTTTTTCCATGATCTTTCCAGGCACAGAAGTGAGGCTCACCGGTCTTTAGCTCCCTGGGTCCTCCTTTCTCCCTTTTTCCAATCACTGGGGACTTTCCCTAACTGCCAGAACTTTTCAAATATGATTGGCAACTCCATCAGCCAGTTCCTTCAGGACCCTGGGATGCATGTCATCGGGCCCCATAGACTTGCACCAGTTCAGTTTCATCAAGAGGTCTTGAACCTGCTCTTTGCTAGTAGCGGTAGGGACTTTGTTCCCCCAGCCCTCATTTTCAGGTTCAGGGAAACAAGAGATGTGAGAAGTTTGACTGGCAGTGAAAACTGAGGCAAAGAAGTCGTTGAGCACCTCAGCCTTCTCCATATCTGTAGTTACCGGTCCTCCTTTCTCGTCTATTAGAGGGACTACACTCTCATTGGCCCTTCTTTTCTGGTCAGTGCACCCATAGAATCTCTTCTTGTTATTTTTTGCATTGCTTGCCAAGCTCAGTTCTATCTCTGCCTTGGCTTTCCTGATCCCATCCCTGCACATCCAGACAGTGTCTTTGTATTTTCCCCAGGGCACATGTCCCTGCTTCTGCTTCCTGTGCATTTCCTTCTTGCACCATGGTTTGACCATGAGGTCATTGCTCAACCATCCCTTTTTTCTGCCCTCCCTGCCCACTTTCCTACAAATGGGGGTGGATAGTTCTTGTGCTCTAAGAAAAAGCATCCTTAGAGAGCTGTGATCTCTGCTCAGCTCCTTTGTCCCTAAGGACAGTGTCCAAGCATATCTCATATCCTAGGTCTCTAAATAGGTTGAATTTCACTCTTCAAGCTCTGTTGCTTCCTAAAGTGTTCCTGGTTTCACTTCCATCACTCCCCTTCTCTCACTGAATCTAGTTTAAAGCCCCAATGATAAGCCCAGCCAGCTTGCTGCCCTGCACACTCTTACCCCACCTGGTCAGGTATGTCCCATGTTGTGTCAGCATGCCTGATCTCTCAAAAGCATGTCCAAGATCATAGAACCCAAAACCTGGAGCATGGCACCAGCCATTCAGCCAACTGTTCAATTGGTCCATTCGTCTCCTTCTTTTTGGGTCCCAGTCACCCACTGGGAGGATGGAGGAGAACACTACTTGCGCTCCTGATCCTTTCAACATCTTTCCGAGGGACATAAGGGTCCCTTTTGATATTTTGGAGTCTCTTTATTGTAGCCTCATTTGACTCTACATGAAAGAGTAGGAATGGGTGGTAGTCTTCAGGCTCCACTGGGCTTGGTAGCATAGTATCATGAATGTGGGATCTCAACAGGCTTAGTAGCATAATATCATGAATGTGGGAATTCAGCAGGCAGCAAATCTCTCTGGAGAGATTAACCAGATGTCAAATAGATGCCTCTGTGCCTCTCAGAGAGTAGTCTTCAATTACTAATCCCCTTTGTGCCTTTTTTTGTGTCACAGGTTCTGATGCAGGTTGTTGACTGGGTCAACTTTGTATGGTTGTCCTTTCCTAGGTCTTTACCATTATCCACCCCTATATGACCATGACCAGTGCATTATATGTCAATGAGCTGCAATATCCTCATGCATCTCCAGAGTCCTATGTCATTCTGAATGTTTCTGTTTGAGGGGATTTATCTCTTACTTTGTTGTTTCCACTGCCAAAGACTACCAATCTCTCTCCTTCCTGGCTGCATCTGTGCTTCTGTATTGCTTCCAAACTTGATGTTGAAACTACCTTTCTCATTATGACATAATGTTTTTGGATTTTGATTAACATACCACAATGAATCACAAGAAGTAATTGTCAAAAGTATGCATCACAGCCTTGTTTACCTGCTATTGCTAGAATACCTTGTGTTTGTTAATGATGTTAACCTCTGTGAAATACCAGCCTTGAGCAACATTATGATTTTGACTTTGCCTTGAGTTGGAAGTGGTCTGTTCCTATACATTCTTATATTTATAATGTCTTAGCCATGCTTAAACAATTTAATACTATTTTAATTTAATTTAATACAATTTAATACTTAAACAATTAATATATATACTAGTATATATATAATATACTAGTGCTTGCTTAGCAATCTCTAGCTAGTACAGAGATACACAATACAAGTGTTTCTTCAACATACAAATTACCAAGGGCTCATTAAAGGCATCCTATTTTCTACACACCATTTCATAAGGAAATTAGTCTTGGTCTCTATCTTCAACGTATCCATGGCTTCAGAACTTACACCCGGGATATCCAAAAGAGATGTTGAAAGCTGTAGATAAAAAACTATGTTCCTCAGAGAGGGGGATGGATGGGCAACGGTGGAGAATGGGTCCAATGAGAAGGAAAAAAAAAAGTTTTAGACTAAGCAATGAAATTGCCAACATGCAGGATTTAACTACTGCTTTTTGAGCCATGCCTATTTTTCTGTTTTTTTTTTTGTTTTTTTTTTTTTTTTTTTTTTTTTCTGTTTTTGAGTATAGCATCTCTACCAATGAGAACAACAAATAAAAAACTTCTACAAACCATATGAGACCAAGACACTCGATTTTATACCATGTAAAAGTATGATGTAATGTATGGTAATAGTGTTTAATGGCAGATAGCAGTACTTAGTGGCACATGAACTTACCTAAAGTAAAATAGAATTCAGTCCTGATAAGTCCCAAGACAGAATTTGTCTCATTTGTCATGATGAAATAGACTAAATTTGTTGCATACAAAAGAAAAGTCATACAACAGTACAAAGTGTTCTCAATTCAAATAAGAAAGTGGGTTCCAAAGGATAAAAACCTGATGACTGCATTATACCCTGAGCAGGTCTCAGATGATTTTGGTTTTGTCCATCAAAATAAGACATTCTTTCAAAATAAGACATAATTCTTTCATTATTTGCACCATTTATCTTTCATTCTAAGTTGAGGTCAGTGATGACTTTTCGTTAGGTATGTAGAACAAGGTATGTCTGATAAGGCTTGTTGTCAGCTGCTTTGCCTGTTTTCCTAAAGAGAAAAGAAATACATCTCATATACAAAGTTATACGCTGAGTTCCAGCTGAAAATCTAGAATTACAAACTTCTAGCTTATTTTTGGGGTCTAGAGAGTATTATTCTTGTGACAAAATGGAACATTCATTTGAAAAAAATATCTCTGACAGGAAAAGTCTTAAGTATTAATTTAAGATCAAGCATTTTGGTTAAGTTTTTACTGAATCAGAGCATGAAAGAAGAGAGAAATGTGGCTATACTTGTGTCCATCACCAAGTGCTGGGAATCTGTACAGTAAATTTAATGTGCTTAAATAGACACACATATATATATGCCTCAAGTGCTGTTTTCAAAGATCAGAATCTTTGAATTCTGATTCTGTAGGGAGACAGGAAAATATCTAACTCATTACAGCAAAGAACAAATATACAATATATTCAAAACAATGTAGAAGAAATAAACTATATGCCATCTGCATGCCAAGAAAAATTGTATTGGGTGTAGGACCAATCTGTATGCACATGAGTGAAATACAGGCATGAGAACTGAAACGTACTGTCATATAATTCTCTGTATCAATCGTTGATATGGAATTAGAAATTACAGCTGTGGCACATGATTACCATCTGTGCCTTGACATGCCAAACTAGGATGTTGCTGCAGAGGATCATTGTCCATTGGGAAAGGAAGAGTACATAATTCTGTTGGGTGGGTGGGCTGGTGGATGGGGATAGAGGGGTTGTTTGTTTGTTTGTTTTATTTCTTCAACATTGTAAATAGCAAGAGATTATGCAAATACAGCTTTTACAATGCTTTGTTATCAGATGAATTCCATATGCAGATGTCAAAGACAAGAAAACTTACTGTATTGGTTGCTCTGTACGTACAGTATTAGGAATACTTGCTTACAAATCATATAGACTAATACATTTTTATTACTTCCTTTACAGTGGTACATGTTTCACAAGTAGAAAGCATGTCAGATAGATACATGGAAAATCGTTCTGGGAGCTATATTGCATATGGCATGCACAGACTCCTGTGGGATGTTATCTTTGCTTTCAACAGTGTTAATTTACTTCTGTGACAAAGCATTACATTTAGAACTTCGGACAATTTCTTACTATCAAAATGTGAGGCTGATGAGAGTTGTTATTACTGAAGTCTACTGCATCCCAATTGTTTCATAGTCAAAACATTGTGGATGAAACAAAATTCTGTACAATAACTCTGCAATGTTCTGAACTAAGTGAAAACAGTGGAATCTATGACACATAAATTCCAAGAAGAAAATGCAAAACTCTACACCATCTGTCATGGTTAAATAAGAAAACTCTCTACTGCTTCTGGAGATTCTTTGATACTGAATATATTCTTTCATACACACTCCAAGTTAAGAATTATTAGTGTTCAGACCTCTTCTACTGCTATTTCCTCTAGCAGCTGCAAGTGTTGGTCTTAGTTACTATTTGACCAATCTGTTTTGATTTCATGGTCTAAGAAAACAACATACAGTGTTTACAGCTTACATTTTTTAAAGATCTTTGGCTTAAATCATTGTTCTTTTTTCTCAGTTTGCAGATGTCCATGCTGGGTATTTCTGCAAGGAAAATATAACTTATAAAATAGCTCAGCAAATACACAAATAGATCTGCATACAAAACAAGAATACTTTCGGTGGAAAATGCTGACTCTAGTGGTATAATTCCAAGAATACTGTAAAATAATAATCAGCTTTTCCTTGGATAGTCTAAAAAACACATCCCTTTTAATTGTCATATCATAGCACATTTTAATTAATTTATGCAATCTTCATCCATCCTACACTTGCTGCTACTCATCCTAGATTCTTTTTAACCCCCAGACTGTAAAAATTTGCATAACTTTCCATTATCAAACCATTCCCAGTAAGTAACAGACAAATTTACAGGTGACAAAAATGACAGGTGACACATAAGCAGAACTTGGCTTCAGATATGTTTTTTACCTGGATGGTGAATTATGTTATGCCATAGAAGAAAAAAAACTTCTTAGATTGTTATTTTACTGCTCAGCCTTAAAGTCTTAGAGTTACAGGGGATCTCAAAGGTCATTTTCCTACCTTATGTGCCCTGACATCAAGAAAAAAAAATAAGGGTTAATGATGTGTTGCAAAAGAACAGCATTTTGCTGTGTTTGTCTCTCATAGTAGAAAATAAGTATTGTATTTAAAATCACCAAGAAGGATTTTTACTGAGGATTACTGCACCAATATCTGCTGGGTACATGACCAGCTGGAAAGCAGCATTGCAGAAAAGGACCTGGGCATCCTGGTAGACACATATATATATTCAGTGCAGGTTGAACATGAGCCAGCAAAGTGCCCTTTTGGCAAATAAGGTGAAAGGTATCCTGAATTGCATAAGGTAAAGTTGGGAGGTGATCCTTCCCCTCTATGTAGCATTGGTGAGGCCATGCCTGAAGTGGTGTGTCCCATTCTGTCTCCCAGTGCCATCAAGATGATGGGGGGACTGAAACAACTCTCCTATGAGGAAAGACTGAGAGAGCTGGGACTCTTAATTGGGAAGAAAATGTTCTTATTAATTATCTTATCAATGTCTATAAAAACCTGAAGAGATACTGCATAGGTGTTTAAGCCATGCTATTTCTAGTGGTGCCCAGTGACAGGACAAGAGGCAATGGGCACACAAAGAGGCACCTGGTTCAAGAGCTTGCATCAGAACATCAGCAAATATTTTTATTTTTTATTTTTTTATCTCTGAGGGTGACTGAGCACTGGCATAGATTCCCCAGAGAGGCTATGGAGTCTCCCTCCTTGGAGATATTCAAAAGCCATCTGGACATGGGCTTGGGTGATTCAATCTCAGTAGCTTGAATAGGGTGGACAAGATGACCTCCTTTTCCATTTCAAGATGGAAAAGGTTCCTTTTCCATCTTGAATGATTCTGTGATACTATGATATACTCTGGAATTCTGTAAATTAACACTGATCAAATGTGCAACAGAATGCATGGTACACTAGTTAAAGTAAAAACAGCTATTATTTGGCCAACCTTCTTCAGAATTGAAGCTTGTATTCAAAACTACTCCATTATCACACGCTGCACACATACACCCTTTTGGAAATTGAAGTGATCAGTAATTTCATTTTAATAGCTAAAATATTTGATTAGGTAGTACAAAAATTTCACTCTGGTCATTCAAAAAAGTAATTCTAATGATGATCAAAATTAGGAAGGAGAGTTTTATTTATTTATTTATTTTTCTTACATATATATGTATATATTTAAGTGGAGGGATACAGCTGTAGGAAAATCAGATCATTTATTTATCAGATCATTTCATTTATCCAATGAAATGCACTCTTCTTTCATGGGAAGAATCAGAAATATATGTCATTTGAGATAAATGTGTAATTTTTCTTGTGTCATTTGTAATTACAGGAGAAGATCCTGTACCTTAGCTTAACATCAAAGCGATGCAGCATCTCATTTTCTTTTGTCCTGGAGCCCTCCACTTCATAAGCACACAGGATTATGACATCCACCAGCAGGTACTGCTGAGTTTCAGGAACAGCGAATAAGGCCCATTCATACACAGAATACCTGACAGTCCACATCTTCCTACTGGATACCCATTTGGTTGTGAAATACAGAATTTCTAAGGCAACAAACTAGTCCAGATGTATATAAAGTTTGATTGCTTTTTGATTAGAAGGCAATATTGTAAAGTTTCTTATTTACCACAAACTTACCTAGATTTTCATAATGTTTAGAATCAGAATTGTAGAATCATTATGGTTGGAAAAGACCTCCAAGATCATCTGGTCCAACCATCCCCCTACAACCAATGTCACCCACTTAAACAAGTTGGAAGCACCACGTCCAACTTTTCCTTAAACACCCCCAGGGATGGTGACTCTACCACCTCTCCGAGCAACCTGTTCCAACACCTGAGTGCTCTTTCTGAGAAGAAATGTCTCCTAATTTCCAACTTGAACCTCCTCTGGTACAACTTGAGGCCTTTTCCTGTAGTCCTATCACTAGTTACCTGGAAGAAGAGGCCAACTCCCAGCTCCCCACAACTTCCTTTCAGGTAGTTGTAGAGAGCAATAAGGTCTGCCCTGAGCCTCCTCTTCTCCAGACTAAATAACCCCAGTTCCCTCAGCTGCTCCTTACAGGACATGTGTTCCAGGCCCTTCACCAGCTTCATAGCCCTTCTCTGGACATGATCCATGGCCTCGATGTCCTTCTTGTAGTGAGGGGCCCTAAACTGAACAGAGTACTTGAGGTGTGGCCTCACCAGAGCAGAGTACAGGAGGTACCTCCCTGGTCCTGCTGGCCACACTATTCCTGATAAAACCAGGACGCTGTTGGCCTTCTTGGTCACCTGAGCACACTGCTGGCTCATGTTCAGGCAAGCAGCAATCAGCACCCCCAGATCCTTTTCCTCTGCACAGCTTTCCAGCCACTCTGTTCCAGGCCTGGAGAAGTTGTGGCCAAAGTGCAGGGCCTGGCACTTAGCAATGTTGAACCTCATCCCATTGGCCTCTGCCCATCTACCCATCCTGTCCAGGTCCCTCTGCAGGGCCTTCCTACTCTCCAGCAGATCAACACTTCTCCCCAATTTGGTGTCATCTGCAAACTTACTTTTTAGCCACAGTATTTGGCTCTACAAAGTTGTATAACAGTGAATTTTACTATTATCATGCTATATGAGTTGATGTTTCCCTCCTACATTTGATATAACTTTTACAGTTACTAATTTCAAGACTGTTATTAAATTGTCCTTAAAGACAAACATAAAATTATAACTGTCATGCTGGAACTGATCCAATACTCTGTCTCCAACACCTGATACGACAGCAACTGGAAAAGAGAATTTTCTTCAATAGCTAGACTGTGAGAAAAGGAGTGTTCACTCCATTTTTTTTCTTAACTTTACCTATGATGACCACAGAATTCTCTTAATTTCTATAACCCACCAGTCTCTTTGAAATTGTAACCAAGTTCTTAGCTTTACCAGCTTTGTGTGGCAATGAGTTCCACAATCCAATTATTTGTTGTGTAAATAAATCTTATTTAAATTTGTTTTGAATTTGTCTATATTAAACATTTAAAATTTTACACCAGTCTTTTTTGTTACTTGATCAGAAAATGTTAATTTATTTTCTCCATACCATCCATATTATATATATATATATATATGATATATATATATCATAGTAGCTGTACATAAGATCTGCAGAGATTTAGGGCATATTTATCTGCTGTCTCACACTCCTAAGGTGAATATAAGCAATTTCCAGAAGAGCAAAGCAGTTTTAGACACTTGTGAACTCAAGAATTTAGCCAGCGATGTATTGTATAGTCAGCCCTGTCTCTGATTCAGTCACAATTCTAATAAAAAGTATGGAATGATTAAATATTTTCCCACTAATTCTCAAAATCCTAAAATAATTGTAATGTAAATTATAATTAGTATAGTTCACATTTCCTGGGAAGAAATATGAATGTGCACATTGTATGCCATAGGCTGGAATCTGACTTTTAAGATGCATGGTTGCCTTATTTCTTCTGGTATCTTATTGCAACAAAAATCAGTCTTCTTCCTTGCTGTCCCATAGGTGGGAATGAAATACAGCATATATTCCTGACAAAAACACTGCAATGCAGGAGATTCCCAAATTTCACTGCTTTGAGTAGGAGGTTGGATTAGGTTGGAATTCCTACCTGGATTATACTATGATCCTACAGTCCCCTAGCAGCAGTGCTGCCGTCTCAGACTCTGATGAACTTTTTGCCTCAATCTATATACAATATGTATATACTTGTATAATTTAAATATAATTCTTGGTTTTTTTTTGTTGTTGTTGTTGTTTTGTTTTGTTTTGTTTTGTTTGTTTGTTTGTTTTTTGTGGCAATGAATTCAAGGCATGTTTTGGGGACCACAGCCACCACAAATTAAGCTTATAAGAGCTCAGACCAATGGAGCAGAAGAAGGGAGCACCACTTAGGCTTTGGATGTGTTTGAGGTGGAGAGGTGAAGTTGACTGGAGAAAGCACTGGAGTATATGCTCTGAGTAAGTAGTTCCTTTGCCTTGACATGACACTTATGTCTGTCTAATTCAGACCCTTCAGGGGTCACCCATCACCATGAAGCAGCAGGGATATTAATCAGCTGAGAAAAGTTAAAGGAGCTTTCTCCTTTAACCTTGTCTGTGACTGCTGTCTGAGGCTTCCTTTAAAAACTGCCTGTACCGAACTGTACTCTGAGGAACAGGTAGCTGTCAGCACAATTTGCAGTTAGAATTCTGGTTCAAGCACAAATTAAGCAAGTTTTGTGTGTCAGGAGCTTTCTGTCACTATTTCTAGCATGGTGGATCTGTTGTTAAACACATGTATAAGGTAAAGAATCACTTACAGGACAGTCCTTAAAAAACGTGTGTCCTCTTGTCTATAAGTCCATGAATGACAGGGTTTGTCAGGGAAGGAGATTTGGTTGGATATTAGGAGAAACTTCTTTACTGAAAGAGTTGTGCAGCATTGGAACAGGCTGCCCAGGGAAGTGGTAGAGTCAGCATCCCTGGAGGTCTTCAAGAAATGTGTAGACGTAGAACTTAGTAGCATGGTTTAGTGGTGAACTTGTCAGTACTAGGTTAAGGGTTGGACTTGGAGGTCTGTTCCAACTCGAATGATTCTATGATTCTGTGAGATGGAGACTGGGAATGGGGATTAGGCAGGCAGGAGTTTCAATGGAGTTGAACCCAACTGGACTGTCTGGCTGCACTCCATTACTGTGTCCTGTTTGGCTTACAATTATCCATTGAAAAATATGGAAGTTACTGTGCTTTCAATAGCACTGGTTTACTAAAAATCTTCAGTGCTACAGGACAAATGTGTGCAGTGTATATCTAAACACAGAGATCTTCTGAACACAATGGTCTCACAGCACAGCAGCCTGGAAAAAATTGTTGTGCGTATCCGTGTAGGATAGTTTGGGTTCTAGACATTCTGAACCAGAATCACAATCTGTGTCTTCACCCATGAAAGGCACTCACTCCATCTACTCTGTCACATATGCTAGAGGGTATAATAAGCAGGTTTTTCTCACTCCTGAATGGCGTGTTTAATATGAATTTACACTGTTTTATTTTATTTTTGTCCTACCAGAGTGCAGGGGGAAATCTGAAAATCTGTCTCCCTGTGTGCACATACATGCTGTTGGTATTTATGGAGGTGAGAGCACTGGACAGCTCTTGGTATAAAACTGCCTCTGCCTGCAGACAACTCCCCGTGAGCATCCATTGCCTTTGATGGGGTGTCTTTCCCAGGTGTGGTGCCATGCTAACCTCTGTGTAAAGGGAAAGGTGCACCTCTGAGAAGTGATATACTGCACACTGAATATTGACAGGTTTTCTTTTATTGTTACTTTGTAGATATATATTTTTTAATGTGGAAATTGTTTATTGTCATTTTAGATGGGGTTTAGTTCAGTTTTAAAGGTGGATTTTCAGAAGTGTTCCCTCTATATCCAGGCAAATACTTATGTAGAAAAAAACCCTACAACTTCCCATCCTGGTTGAAGGATTGGAACTAGAGGCATTAATTAAGTGTCCCAGCTGGGGAAGTTGCTTTTAAGAAACAATATTTGAAATGGTTTTCTACTTAAAGGAAATGGTACATGCAATGATTACACCAATAAGAAAGACCATCAGGGATCTTGTACAAGCAGCAGATTCACCAAGATAACCTTATGGATGCTTTTAAAAGCCATCAGCTGAAAAAAAAGTTCTGAGTGTGGTTTTGCCATCTGCCTTCCTTGTTAAGAAAAAATAAAGTAGGATTTATAAACAATTACATCAGAATATATATGATATGTTGCAATGGTTTTACAAAAAAAAAATAAAGTGAATGGTACAGTCAGAAAAAGAAAGCATTCATTTTAGTGATTCTATACCTTCTGTACTTTCCTTTTAAAAATGTAGCAACTAATACACATATTTGCCTAGCCATAATTTTGTTCTAAATAAAGTAATAAAAGAGAAAGTGAAAACATAAGTGGCCTTCTTTTTCCCCCCCTTCTGATTTAAACAAACAGGTACTTTTATTTCTTTATTTATTTGCAGGTAGAACTTACAGGTATATTTCTTTCTATAGCTAATTTTTACTACATGCATTTAAAGGAGAGAAAATAAGAAACAAATGCAACCTTTTTTTTTTTTGATGATACTACTGACTTACTCTTGAAGGATATAGACTTTTTTTGATTTATCATCAATGTTTTTCATATTGTATAATCATTTTGATACAGTCTGTTGCTGTGTAAGATTTCCCATGTTTACCGTCTGACTTGCAGATTATTATCGTGAAATATTTCACCCAGAGTTTGACTCTGTTATCATGAAAGGAGACATTTTGGTATATACAGGATAAACAAAACCTTTAAAAACGTGCTTCCTACAAAATCAGCTTCTTGTCTTTGGAAACAGAAATATAGTGATTTGTGAATAGGCACAAAAAGCAATTAGTGAAACATCAAACTGCAGGTTCTGTGCTACCACTTTTTAAAATTCAGAGAGCTTTTACGTGCTGGTGGCAGCATAGCCCTAATGGTCTTCTGCAAGCAGTCTGGGTGATTAAAAGACATTGAAGAGAGTGTGATGACCATACAGCAAACTGAACTTTAACATCCACTCCTCTTGTGGATCTCTGTGGAGTTAGAAATTCAAAATTTCACCTTTCCTTTGCTGGTTACCCGGGGGCTGTAACCTTGCCCCTTGTTGTAGAGTGGCCAAAGGAAATCTCTGCCAGGGTTCCTTGCAGAGTTCTGCTTTTGTGAGAAAGGAATAGAAGAATCTTGGCATTTTATGAAGATTTTAAAAGCCAGAAAACTCCTAAGGCTTATTTCACAAAATACCCTACATACCAGTGAGATCCTGAGACTGTAAACTGTTCTGTTCTACCAGACATTTTTAGGTAAATTTAAAGTGTTAATAGCACAAATATGTGAAGTAATCCAATACAATTAGTAATGAAGTCATATTTTGAAGTTCTTGTTTAGTGTTTATTCACTGAAAACTGGACCTTCAAAAGAAAATTTAGAATTTGCCCCATTGTACTTTTTATTGCTTAGAAGATAAAGCAACATACTCAATTTCTTATATCTTTATGCACAATTTTGGTAACAACCCATTAATATAATAACTTACACTTAATGATGTATTTCATGTAGAAAAACTTGCAAGTTTTTTTTCCTTACAAAATAAAATAATAAAGAATCTGTCTACACTTTGTCAAAGATTAAATCATTAAAGCACGTGGTGTTTATCTGTGTGCTATATTTGTGCTTATGAATAAATTACTGTCTTCAAAGTTAATGTTCATGCATGAACAATTCACCATATGCATGAATTTACGTAGGATCCTGACCTTAGAATTAAAAATGTATTGTGCTTGTGCTTGTATTACTAGGGCAGTGTCTTATGGGTAGAGTTTAAGATATTTTTTTTTTGTGCAGTTTTGAGAATTATCTACCTGCCTGTTATCCTGTGATAGGTCTGTTGTTATTTAAAAGACACCTGGTAATGTACACAATTTTCTAGTTTTCATGAAAATCAAAATCACTAACTACACACTATAGTATATGTAATTTTTTTTATAGTATAAAAATGTTAAAATCATAAAATATTTGTTCCCTTATCTCAGAAATCTCCCATTGCACATTTCAAGTGGTGGCTTCTGAAATTCTTCTTAATTCAAAACTCTCATTATCTTCAATCAGACTCCTCTGTTATGAGATCAGAACGCATGTCTCATTGAATTCAGGTGAATTTTGCTACAGAACTATGTTAAATACTAAATTCATAACTGGATATACCTAAGGTTTTCTAAGTGTTTGAGGTTACATTTTTAGACATTAAGCTCCTGAGTGGAAAACGAAGTATTATATAGAAAGGGCTGAAAAATCACTTCTTATAGTAGTCTACAACTAGACTGACTTGCCCATAGTAACATTCTATATTGCAGCAGTGTGACTTAACTAGACTGGAGAGTCTTGGAAGATAATTTACTTAGTGTAGGAAACAATTCCAATATTATAAACAACTTAGATATATACTATGGTAGATCTTTTAGAAAAGGCTACTTGCCTTTTCTGACAGAGTTTGAGGTCTGCTAAACCAGTTCCCAGACCACTGTTAGGAGACCTTTCACTATGGACACAAATTAGACATGACGTCCTTCTGGTCTAACTTGTGTGGTCGTTGACTGACCTTTATTTAGATGTAAGCCCTTTCCATCTACACTTTGTGATACACTGGAAGGTAACATACGTTGTGGAGACCTCATGCCACCTTCCTTTCCAACACATTTAGCTTCCATTGACTTCAGTGGGAAATGAAGGGTGAGAGCTTTTCCAGTAAAGGAAACTGTAAATATCACTCATCTTTTTCTGTTCATTCAGTTATACAAGATAGGTTAACAAACAAAATACTGTGGTTCCAAGAAAAGTGCAAGAAGAAAGAGTATGTAGGGGCAAATATCATCAAACAAATACTGCCTGCCTCACTCTTTAGTGCCAAATTCTGCTTTTGGTATAATTGTGATTATAGTATTGTTTTCAATTTATGTGGGTCTGTTGGATATATGAATTTGTCCCACTGAGATTACTCTGTAGGCTGATGTAGCAGCCCATCAAGATTAGTAAAGATAGCAGAACTGGACTCACCAGTGAAAAACCCTCAGGATTTATAATCCAACAGAGAAAAGTAAGAGTGGGTAAAATGCATAATTACACCACAAAAAAATAAAGGGTGGGGGAGGGGGGCTATAAACACCTTTTCATTTCTATGTTTCTGTGTTTTATACTTAAAATACTATAAAACCTGCATTAGATACATAATAAAATGAATGTCACTAAAAATTGACTTTGTCTTAAAACCACCCCAGCTCTCCCAAATACTGTGACATTTATGACTATGATGGGAGTGTATCTAGTGACTATTTAGACTGTCTCTCAGCTCCCAGAGTAAAACACATTCCATGGGAAGCTGAATGATGGAATTTTAGTTACAACATAATTTTCCAGCTGTTCAAAAACAGACGTATCATGGTGTGTTTCACAACTGCTGAAAAACTGTATAATTAACTGATGACTGTTTATATCCACCTGGGCTCGATCCTGAAAAGTGTTAAGCATCCTGAATTTCTGGATTTCTACTGGGGCCAGTGGGAGTCTGGGGGTGCTGAGCATTCTGTGATCAGAATAAAAGAGAAGATCTTTCAGCACCTCTCAGACTAGGGCCAACAGCCAATAACATCAAACTGATCCGACTGTCATTAAACTGAGTTCAAGACATGAAACATAGTGCCAGGGAAATTTGCTGTGCATTAGATGATTTGTGTCTGTTTCTATAGCACTAACCTTGGAGGTCTCTTGGATCAACAGCAAGACAGAGTGTGAAAAAAGGCTTATTTTCTACATCCCAGTGGAAAAGAATCATCTGTGTGAACAGCTATTACAATGGCAAAAAATTTCAAAAATATTTTATATCCAAAATATTTATGCTATCTCCTCAAAAGAAATAAAGATTATCTTCATCTTTACTCCACTTCTTATTTTAGAGCCAAAAAAGATTTTCTGCTTTGGAGTAAGAGTAAATCTGACACTTTTCGTTTGTCTATCAGACTGAAATTTTCCCTTTTCTGTGCCCTGAAGGAGCAACATCACAGCCAGGCACATTTTCTGAGAACTGTAACTTCTCTGCTGAGGACTGTAGGATTGTAACTTTACTTCCACATGGAGCCAGCATGTCATAACCCTTCAGCTGGAATCCTCCATTACACTGACACATACAAGCTTCTTTTCACTTGTCAGTCATATCTTATCTCAAAGCCAACTGGGTTCCTTATTCTTTGTCTCTCATATAATCTTCTTGCTCTAACAGTTCTAACATTTTGTTGTTGTTGTCGTTTGTTTGTGTTTTGTTTTTTGAATGACACAGTGAAAACAAGCCATTGTTTTCTCTCTTCCATACCATGTCCAGAACATTGTCTTGATTTGATACAGAATTAAAAGAAATGTGTTTCCATAGGCTTTCAGCTGGACTTCTTCCTAAGAAACTTAATTTCTTTGATATCTAAGCTGCTTTTGAAGATTTTAGTGCACTGTTAAAAGTGGCTAAAACTTTATTTTGCTGCTCTGATAAATTAAGTATCAATTAGAGAAAACTTAAAATTAGAGAAAATTGCAGGATGTTTTAAAATGTCTCCAGAATAGGAGAATATTCTCATTATCATCCAATTAAAGAAAAAATGGTAATCTATTTATTGGAGAAGATGATTGTTCACATGAAATCTGAGCCTATTTTTACAGAATCTAGTCTCCTGAGTGATCTTAGCTGCCAGTAAAGCTACTAATATAAAAAAAAAAGGATCACTGCTGTCAAGAAAGGTTGTGGAATCAGACCCTAAAGCTCCATTAAAGCTTTACCATTAACTTTCTTACTACTTGCTTACAAAATAATATGTTTCAGTGACATTCAGGTTGATGTCATTAAATCATGTCCTACTGCTCCTTATACATAATTAGGATCTGAGACTTCAAAATCATGAATACAAAGATGAAAACAAACAGAAACTTAAATGCTCTCCCATGATCCAAGATTTGTATCTCTGCAAATGGCTGTACTTTGTAAGCCACGAACTTAAGAAAGTTGGTGAATGCATAATACAATAATTGCATCAAGAGTAATCTGATTCTGAAGAGATGTAATGAGGAACTAGTCAAACGAAAATCTGAACTCACAGAAAGGGAACCTAACATAAATGTGAAGGGAAACACCCAGGTGGCCAGATATCTGCACACTATTACATATACATAGATGAGAGTACTCAAGTTGGTTTGCTCATTTAATGTCCCCCCAGATGAGCATTTTCTTGGAGTCTCCTTTACTTTGAAGCATGCAACAACCATTTTACAGAACTCTTGGGAAATCCTTCTAAATATGTCATTTCTTTCTAGGCAGAAATTAAGAAAAAAACATCTGTTACAAACACTACCACAAACAGAAAGCTTACCTATGAAGTCCAACTCATATTATTTCATGGACTTCTTCAGATATCTTCCAGTGACTGTTTCTTTATGAGATCTCTGTGTACCAGCACAACTTCTCATGGTAAAGAACTAGTATGTGTCAAAGGAAGAATAGTAGACTTTTCAATTCTAGCTCAGATTCCCTCTCATTCTATTGTCTTTAAGTTTCCAGAAATTGTAATTAAGTAGAAATATTTCAAACATAGTTTAAGAGTTACTAGTGTAACATATTTTAGTGGCAGTGACCTTGAACTTGCACAGCTGCAGTGTGCTCTGCTCCATTCATTTTCATCGTCACTATCATTTGGAATCTGAGTTGGCACTTCAGATATAAACATTAAAGGTCTTGTTATTCACAAGCTTTTAAAAAGCTGGGATAATACCATCTTAGAAAGTTATTTAGTAACATGCTGAGTATGGAGACATCTTAGCAATGGGCTTCTACTTTTCTTAGTGATGACCATGATTTGCACAAGTTTGAAAAATACTTTTCTTAAACAATCATTATTCCAATCTCGGTGCAACTTGACTACCAAAGTAACAACAACAACAACAACAGCAGTTGAAGCAAAAATACTATATGATATTCACTTAGTTGATAGTCTATCTTAATCTATTCTTTAAAAAAAAAATGAAGATTTTAAAACCTCAGTTGTGCTATGTTTATGATATTTTACTCATACTTACTAACCCTCTAATTGTAGATATATATTAGGAATTTTAGACCTGAGTATCAGTCTAGAGTTATCAGCAGTCAACCAGGGAGCTGAGACTCAAACAATTGCTGGGTATTAGCATTTTAATCCAGTACAATTGATGACACAATGACAAAATATGGGAAAGTAAATGTTAGACCTCTACACTTATAACACCCCGATCTAGCTACATGCTGCTCTACTCTATGTCTACTCTATGTAGACATATATATGTAGACATATATACTCTATGTAGAGCATATGTATACTCTTCCTAGTCCACTTTAGTAATGCTAGATAATAGACATGCAAGAAGACTTGAAATAAAGTTCTGGTTTCGGTAGATCCAAACGGAATCCACAGCCTGAGAGATATAATCCTCTATCCATGCTCATCACATAGGCGTACTCTAAAATAATTATACTATAAATTTTTGAGGGAGCTCAAAAATAGAGAAATAATTTTCCTGCTTGAGATGACATCCCTTCAGACTTGAAGAGGGCCTGGTCCCTAAAATAAGAGGTCACTCAGCCTCCCTAGTTTCATCACCAATCCTCGTTTTAGGACTGGTGGTCCTACTGATTGGCGTCAAATTCTGTGTGATGGTCTTTCTGACATACTCAACAGTCTGCTGGGGACTGAGTGGAGACCACTAAACTAATTTCATGTAGGAGTTCAGGTTTAAGTCATTTTTAAACAACATTAACATATTTCATATATTTTCTTTCCTGAAAAAAAGCCCTTGAGAGGCCAAAGCAGAATAGTTTCTATAACATAAGGTAATCTTAAATATGATAGATGTAGGATCTGCCAATGACTTGCCGTCAATTACAGAATTTATCCTGTATCAGATGAAACAAGTTTAATAAAATACTTAAGTGTTATAAGGTATGCTTCCTACCAACATGAATTATGTATCTATCTGCAGCCAAATGTATGTGTTCTATCGCTCTGAATATTAAATACAAAAACTATGTTTAAATAATGTGAAGGGTCTGATTTAAAGCAACAAAAGCCAATAAATTCAAAGTTTATGCTGGCAGTCCATCCTTAACTCACACAAATTGTTTCAAACAGGTATAATGGCATGAATTACGCCCCTCTTACATTTATGTTTCTACTTCCACATTTGAATTTCCTGGGTTTTGTCAGCATAAGTCTCTGCATGAACATCTTTAAATAGTGTTCTTAAATATAATTTATTGGATTTGTTTTTATTTTTTTAGGCAAATGTATGCCTTACAGAAAATTAAATAATGAACACTTTCTTTTTTCATCTCAGGATGAAAAAACAGTTCTTTTTGAACTGTTCTTGTTCCTCTGTTTAATACAGAATTCAGAATGTTTAAAATATTTATTAAGTGCTTTATTAACTTTAAATTTTTTACACAAGAGACTTCAACTGGTCCCTTAGAGCTTTTCTGATCTCTTGGGTTATCATAGAACTGGCCAGATATTTAGCATGATCATCAACAAATAATTGTTGTAAACCACTTATGGAGAGTCTTAACAACATGGACAACAGCAAAGTGAAGGTCTACAGTGTTCAGATTTCAGTTGCTGAATTGGGCTTCAGTTGTTTTGCTGTTTCTGTCATTCTATATGACATCACTTAAATGTGAGCAGGGCTTTAAAAGCCCAATCCAAATTCAACTCAGCTGGCATTTTTGTTTGTTTGTTTGTTTGATTGTTTTTGATTGATTCTTCATTTGTTTTTTGTTGTTGCTTTTTTTTTTTTTTTCCTCCAGATGATTCTATGGAAGTATAATAGGATGTAACTGAAAAACACAAAGGAGAGATGTGATTTTTATACCTACAAGCAATACTGCTAATCACAAAATAACTGCAGGTCATTGGTGAGAGGTGAAAATGAGGCAAGGTGGTAGGCAACAGTGTGATGTCTTAGTGCAACAAATACATTTACATCTTAACTATAAACAAATAGTCATGCCAGACAGCAAAAACATAAAATGCCATCTTAGTTTTAAGCCCCACCCAGAGAAGAATATGAGTTACAGCTAAGTGGGGAGTATTGCATTTATTTATTTAATTAAACAGAAAAAAACCTCTGTAGAATAGTGTAAAAGTCTCAGACTAGGAAACCAAATAAACCTAGGTTGTATTGCCAGTTTCAATACTAATGCAAATATTTTGAAAAAGTCAGTAAATCTTTCTTTCTTTAAAATTTCCCTTTAGCAATATTTACTCCACAGGGAAGAGTAGCAAAGATTTACTTGTCATTATTTCTACAGCACAGAAAAATATAGACTACATATATGCAAAATTCTACTATCATATATTTATCTTTTTATATTAACTTTAGCAGGTTTGGCTGAGTTTTTATGGACATCTTCACACAAGTCTTTCTGCCTTGCTCCTTATTCTTCAGCTAGTGTAACCTCTCATGAGTTTGCTCTGTGTGCTTTCATTGAATTAATTTGAATTGCACTACTATTGTACTAGAAATGCAAAGCTGCTAATAAAAACAACAACAACAACGAAAGCTCTTAAAATGACTCTGGTAGGTAAACTCTTCACATAAATGTTTAAAAGAAGCTTAATATTTCTCTTCAGTTTAGGTATACATCAAATGTGATTTTCATTGTGGACATTTTTCTTCTTCACCTTAAGATAAGAGAGTAAAAAATACTAGTAACTTCAGAAATGTCTCAACACACTTTTCCATATTGTTATTCAAAAGCAGTTTTTATTCTGTTCTGAAGTCTGAAATATGTATAACTATATCACTTTACATTTCTGGAGATGTGTTATGTATCATAAAAAAGTATAAAGGTACAAGTTTATCTACACCTGGCTCATGAATACTAACTTTTACAATTCATATGATTCAAGATTTTTCAGTAGGGGTCAGACTTAGTACCCATGATGTCAAAGGAAGATGTGTCCTAAGTGAGTTAGAAATCAGGTCATGGTGAATAGTCACAGGAAATATCAAAAAGTTTAGTTTATTTCGGACAGGAATTAGACAAGTCATTTTCTCTATCATTTTAGCTATTTTGACTTCCATCGGCTCAGTCTCCAAAATCTGTTTCAGATCTAGCTCTGAAAGTCATCATGATCAATTGGTAATTTAATTCCTATTATATTAACACTGTGATATTTGTTGTCATATCAGAGGCTCTTCATCAAAAAACAAATTATTTGTATCGGTGTGGCTTTGAGTGCAGCTCCATAATGTAGTTTAACGTTTCACCTGAAAAAGTATGTTAGAATATTCTATGTGAAAGCCTAATGAGTACTTCTCTTTCCATTGCAAACATGAGGGGAGTCTACGAAGAAGTTTTTTTCCACAGATCTCCATGACTAATATAGCTTCATAGTTATGTACCACTGTATGTTTAGAAAGCTTGCATGAGCATATGCACATAGAAAAAAGCAAATAGGTTAAGGTTTGGCAGCTTTGTTTAGCTGGTTATAAGCGACACGTATATGCCATGCTTACACAATTCTATACAGTTTAGAACAACAAAGGTCTGGTGTGTATGCATGTATCTATATGTTTATCCCTGAAGACACAACTGAGGATGCCCAGTACAGAACTCAACAGATATCTAATGCAAAAAGTATCTAAACAGCAACAACAACAAAACTTTATAGTTTTACAGAAATAGAAGAATATAGTACATTTATGGATGTAGGGGTAAATGATAGTGGTTATTATTAATTTCAGTATTTTGTATTACAGGGATTTATTCATTTCCTTTTTATTCTTTAAATAAAATGAAATATGTTCTGTATTTTGCCTTGAATATCACATCTCATTTTGCAGAATGGGTTAGTGCAGAATATACTTTTTTATTGCTGCAGCTGATTGACTATGGATGCTTATGTACAGTCTATTAAACAGTGATCAGAAACAGAGAAAAAGAGGAGTAATAAGTCTTTTGTCTCTGTTCTATGACATATGAGAGAGATACGTTAGTTCTAATTTTTCTCCTATTTTAAAAGACAGTCTGGGTCTTGGGGGCCTCGAAACCTATAATTTTTTCTTGAAAAAATAAATAATGCAATTGTTAGATCAGTAGAATCACAAGTTGAGAAGTTAAGCAAGTGAAGGAATTAAATTTATTGTAATCATAAGAACACTGGATATGAACTCATATGTCTAATTTTACATGTGTAATGTTTAGCAGACAGAGCTTTATAAAGCCTCCAATGTGCATTTTTTTTTCTTAGACATCACTTAAATATATATATACATAGTTAGAGCTGTGATTACTCAATTATTTCTGAAGTACACCTCACTTTATTTTACAAATGTAATTTATTTACCTGATTTTTCCATTTTCATATTTATTTATTTATTTTTTCTTATGGGGTGATTTCTATGTTAAGTTTCTAATTTCATCTATTTCATGAGGTAGCTTAGAATTTCATTATAAGGGGAACAAATTTTGTTGATATTTTTACCATAACAGTAACTAAAAAGCTGCTGAACAGATTTGCTCACATAACTCAGAAAAATCATCCTTTGGCCAGAGACCAAATATGGTTTACATTTTGACCTGGCTCAGAACTCCTAGGGCCTGCATTTAAAATATTGTAAACAAAAAGCTAGATATAAATGGTAACAGTATAAAATGACAGTACACAGTTGTACATATTTGGGATTTTATGTATTTATGTACAGCTTGTGAATTAGTTGGTTACATTAAACTGACTTAATATTGAATTCTTCAGTGCCTCTAGAATCACTCAACCACTGGCTGGGTTTCTGTAAAATATACAGAGGGCCAAAGAAAAGTGATTAGTCCAAACGTCTCTCAGCTTCAGAACAGTGTCATAGAAAAACACTGTGTCTGAAGCTGGGAAGTCCAGCTTAACTTTTTTACAAGCTGAGGGATGAAGTACATGGGAGTACAGGGATTTCCAGAAGGGAATTAAAGTTATTGAAAATGTATTAAAGTTATTAAAACATTGGTACACATATTTAAAAACAGAGAGAGAGATATATACAAAAAGACCCTGCTCACAGGGGAAAAGACATGAGGAACTGAGTTACAGAAGTCAAGAAATGCTAATATTTTCAGAAGAAGATAAGTTGAAAGAGTATAGTTCAGCAGAAAAGAAGTGAAAAGTTGCAGTGACACTGATATGAATCTCATGAGCATCATGACTGGTAAGAAAATGAAGGCTAGCAATATGAATATTCTTTGTTTTATGTAATATCTGAATAGCTCTTCTGAATAGCTCTCCTGCTTTCTAAAGAGAGATGGTTTTTATCAAACGTTTTGAAAGTCTTTGCTTGTTTGATTGATACAATGACCCTGAAGGCGTGAACTGCATATCAGACAGAGGATCTCTAGGAAAGACATTACTTAAGAAATGAGCGCTAGTCCAGAGTTCAAAGAAGCTGGAATGTGGGTGTGCAGATCTAGAAAGTCTTCACAATGAAATACTGTGCTGACAAATATTACTGGTGAAGCTAGAGCTTATCCAGAGCTCCAAACACTTTTTTTCCTCTCTCGATTCTCCAGTTTCTCCTCTCTACTGATTCTTTGTTCTGTTTGCAGGATTATTTTTGCCCATATAGGTTTTTCTGCTGGTCCAGAGCCAGATTATAAGGTGGAAAGGTACACCACAGCCTCCTACTATGGAGGAGAAATTCTGTTCCTCACAGTTTAGTTGAAAACACAATGTTATTAAGTTACATACATGTAAGTTACAGCTTTGAGGATCACAGCTTAAGTTATAGCTGTGAGGCTTTTACTAAGCAATGTTCAGCTTTTTCCAGTCTTCCTTATGCAGTTGATACATAGCAATAGAGATGAGACATAGATTCTATTCCCATGGCTAGACCAATACACAGAAGAAACTTAAAATAGCACCCAATTAAGGTAACAACAACAACAACAAAACAGTGAGGTAGAATTAAACGGTATTAGAAATTCCTTTATTACAGTGAGATACTGTCTCAAGCATTCTGTGCCATTTGCTTAAATATCAGAAAAGTATCTTTAAAGTTCTCACAAGGAACATAGATTCTTTTGGTTCACTGTGGTATAGAAAGGTGTAATCAGACAGTCTACTTAATAGATTCTTCTGTTAATCTGGGTACAAGATAAGAGAACTGCTCTTTGTCATACACTGCTGTCAAATCTACTTTGTCACATCTACTGCTGTCAAATTAAAGCTGAACTGAAGCAACTGAAGTGCCAGCAGTGGGGACAGTGGCGGCAGGCAGATGTGGGGACATACCCGTCACCTGCTTTTTCTTGAGGAGAAAAAAAGTGTGAATCTGCAGTTCTGTAATTTATTTATTTATTTGTTTATTTATTTATGGAGAGGAAAAAAATACACAATCCAAAATCCAGTAAATACCAGTCTTTTCATTTACTTTCATGGGCTTTACAGAATGGCGAAACTGACTTTAACTTATTTTGATATGGGAATGTAGTACAACATTAAATGCACCCATTCATATATGTAGCAGCAACAGTATTTGTAGGAAAACAGAAAATCAAATCTACCATTAAAAAATCTGTGTGATGTATTAAGATGATTGTCTAAGATATGTTTGTGAATATTTAACTATTTTAGTCATTGAAATTTTAACTTTTTTTTTTTAATGCAGATATTGCTGCACATACGTAGAAATCTGTAACATGTTTTTCTGTTATCATAATAATTTGTGATTGAAAAATAAAGAAAAATTACAAATGACTTTATTTTTCCCCCTTCTTCAGTAACTTAATCTGTTTAGATAACGTATGTAACTGGGTTCTGAAAGAAGTATATGATTATAATGCTGCTATCTGCATGACCAAAACTGAAAAATGGGTGTTTAAGAGTAGACGTTAAAACTAGAAAATAATAAAAAGAGCTGGAAAATTCTTTCCTGACCTCACACCTAAGCAGGTCTTACCATTGGTAGTGTAATGGCTACAAAACACTTAAGCAGAAATTATAAAGTCATTTGAATAAAATACACAAACAAACAAATAATATTAATAAAAGCAGAAATCTGACCAGCTGATCTGACAGCTTTAAGAATGATCACAACACTTTACCATTTTGACTTTGCAGCACTTTATATTCACTGTGGTCAGGTCTAAATGTTTATATAATACACAAGGCTGAAGAAAAATCAAACCTTTGATTGAAACATACTTCTGATTTGGACTGTCTCTCATTTCAACATTCCTAACATTCCCATTATCTTGTGACTTATGTCACTCTTGTGACTCCTCTATTCTAGGGGAAAGAAAAGAAACAATGCTGATCAAGTTTCTGAAAAAAAAAAAAAAAAAAAAAAAAAAAGTAAACAAATATCTTTGTCTTCAACATTCTTCTGTCATCTATGTATCTTCAATATGTGTGCATGTTAAACACATATAAAAACATACATTTCTTCCCATCCATCAATTTTCAAGGAGGAAATTGTACTCTTATTGCTAATAGTGATACTGCTATGACTATCATAGAATCATAGAACAGCTGAGGTTGGAAGAGACCTTACAGACCTTACAGACCACCAAGTTCCAACCCCCTGCCATGGGCAGGGACACCTCCCACCAGACCAGGTTGCCCAAAGCCCCATCCAGCCTGGCCTTGAACACTTCCAGGGATGGCACATCCACAACTTATCTAGGAAACCTCTGCCAGTGCCTCACCACCCTCACAGTCTCTAATCAGAGTCTAATCTAAATCTCCCCTCTTTTAGTTTAAAATCACCTTCCCTTGTCCTGTCCTTATCTGACTGAGCAAAAAGTTTTTCTCCATCTATTTTGTAAGCTCCCTTTTCAGTGTAATGAAGTCACCCTTTCTTCTTTAGACTGAACAGATTTCTTCACAGGAGATGTGCTCCAGCACTCTGATCAATTTTGTGGCATTCCTCTGGACTCGCTCTAACAGATCCACATACTTCTTGTGCTGAATACTACCCTCAATAATAATACAGTGCTAATACTACATTTTAGACACACATTCTTCCAAAGTTGTAAGTCACATCTGCCTTTTTGCCAATTTTATTTGGCCATAAACAATAAAATTTTGGGTATATTGTGGTATATTGCAAGATAGATCCATCCAATGTATCTGAACACTTTGTTAATTTAGAGGTGGCTCACATGCACCTGTCCTACTAGATTATTTTGTTCAGTATTAGAGACAACATAGTAACGTATGAAATGTACAAAAATATAAGAGCCTTAATATCATTAATAGCATTTCCTTTCCTTTCCTTTCCTTTCCTTTCCTTTCCTTTCCTTTCCTTTCCTTTCCTTTCCTTTCCTTTCCTTTCCTTTCCTTTCCTTTCCTTTCCTTTCCTTTCCTTTCCTTTCCTTTCCTTTCCTTTCCTTTCCTTTCCTTTCCTTTCCACAGTTTTATTTATGAAAAAGCAGTCAAATTTTAATTAACTTTTAATTGTTAAATAGCACGTTGTTTTCAGGCTTTCCATTTCAAATGCACAGCACTCCTTTTTTTTTTTTTTTTTTTTTTTTTTTTTTTTTCTCTCTTGCTTTTTTTAGTTTGGAAACTTGTACAAAATCATATTTAATAAAATGAGGTCTTACATCTGCTAAGTTTCTAGATCTCTATATTTCTTACTTATTATATACGGCTGTCTTTCTGTTGTCTTTTATAACCTTGGTTTACACCCTTTCAAGAAATAATACATTTATTTTTGGGACAATTTTGTATATCCTGATGAGAGTATGAAATAATAAAATTACGTAAAGTTTATTATCTTTTATATTTGTAGCTGAATAGGAAGAAAAATTCTCTTACTCAAAGGATTGCAAAACAACCTACCAATTTATGCCATAATGTCTATCAGTGTTGTCTGTAGATCCTGGGATACCAGTTTGAAGGAGTTTCACTATGTGGCTTTGGTGCTTAACCTATGGTGCTTAATTCACATCTATGGTATGCACATTTAATGTTCAGGCCATAAAAGCATATTCAGACCAACATTACAGTGCTTGTAATGTTTGCTCTAATTTGAGTACAATGTAGCATGGATGGGTTTATGTTGGACACATTCGGTTTGCTATTCACTTACACAGCTATAGGGACAAATGTTATACTAAGTCATTTCTTAACACACTGGACAGTGGTAATATCACCTAAGCCCTTAACATAGTGGAAAAGCTTTTTTGTATCAAATAGAATCACAGTATAAAAGAAATAAAAGTGTAAAAAAAGATTTACATGATAGAGTTGGCATTGCAGTATCAAACGGTACAATAAATGCTTCAGATACATATACTTTAACAGACTTGTTGCTGTTCCTGAGGGCAGTTACAATTTTTCTTGACAATCAAGGGACCATCTAACTCTTTCCAACACCATTGATACGTAGTGGAGAGCCACTTTGGGTTATGCTCTGAATTCATATTCAAGAAAACTAAACATGACAAAATACAAGGCTTTACAAACCAACAAAAAAAGGAGGACAATTTGCAATTGATCTGTTTTGATATTTGTCATGCTGCCTTTTCATGAGGTTGACTTCTTTATACTCTCAGTCACTGTCTAATTTCTGTACATCTTATGTGAAGAGTACCACACAGTTTTAATTTTAAGTTTACTGAAGGATGAATCCAATTTTACAGAATATGCTAAGGTAATCCCTGCTAACTACATGTATATCTAGCTTTCATGTTGGAACTTTGCACAAACCTTCTTAGGCTCCTAGACAGTATAAATTGACTTAAAAATGTCTCTTCTACCATCTGGATTTGAAGGAAAATTCAGTTCTGAGAACTATATCAAAACCATAGTAATCTATTAGCCATTTCTTTATCATTGCAACATCATGGATAAAAAAAATAAAATTAGAAAGCTGTCCAAGATAGCAGTCATGACAGAGAGTTTCACTGTCTTTCTGGGAAACAGTTCTTGTTGGATATTTTGTTTGAAGTGGATGGTACTTCTCCTATGTTCTCTTTCCTCCCAAAAGATAACATTACAAACTTTGGTGTTGCATTGAGCAGAGCGTGTTCAGTTCTGTGTGTTCTACTTTGGCAAGACTACTTAGGTAAGGTCTACTTTCTGTGTAAGCCACAGAAAGACTGCTGGCAGGGCAAGCAGCGCCACATCTCTGTGTGACAGCTGAGGAGGAGACATGGGGCAAGAAGCAGTAGGTAACAGGGGTGAGTGCTACTGCATGGGAAGGTCCTGGTCTGCTCATCTGTGCTAGGCATGTGCCATTTCCTGAACAACAACAACAGAAAAAAAAAATAGTGAGAAATACTGTCCGTGAAAGGCTTTTGCACAGGAGACTGTGCCCTCTAAAGCCTGGAATAAATTACGTGTATAGTCCACACAAGGATTGCTTAAGACAGTAAGCAAAAAGATTTTGGGATGGAATTAACTTTTCTGCAGAAGAAAGAACAGAATCTCAATATTTGTTACTATACTGTTCTTCATACGTAGCTTTTATATGTAACTTCCCCTTTAACTCCCTACAGGGGGTCAGAGGGGATCAAAACTTCTCTGAAGCACTACAGAACTACAGAGAGACATGACTGCTCATCAAACTGAACAGAAAATAAAGCAAAGCAAAGCAAAACAAAACAAACAAACAAAAAAAGCACTATTTGTGTACAGTGGATGGAAAATATTTAATTTTTCCAAAAATAAGAAAAAGGCAACAGATAGTAGGATGGCTGGCAAGGCCACATAGTGACTGCAAACAAAGGTAACTGTGTGCAGATACCGACAGCATTTATGGAATATAGTCTGAAGAGCACAGAAGTTAGAGAGTACAGTAGTATACAGCATAGGTTAGAAGAACTGGAAGAGGAGAGAAGCTGCCAAGATAGGTACAGATTTGTTGGTATTGCTGAACAGGAGGAGATGGAGGCCCAATTCCTGGAGAAGAAGGATGGCCTGTTAAGCAACTGTGGTGGTTTTACCGTGCTGGGCAGCTAAACCCCACAACTGCTCTCTCACTCCCCCTCCTTTAGATGAGGAGGGGGAGAAGTAAAGCAAGGAACAACTCACGGGTTGAGATAAGGATAATTTAATTAAAGGGAAATAATTATAATAATTAAATAAAGACTACCATGAACTAAACAATTTAACTAAGGGGAAATAAAAAGGGAAAGGGAAAAAGGGAGGGGGAAAGGAAAAAATAAAAAGAAGGGAGGAAAACAAACAAACAAAATAAATGACGGCTATATGGAAGTGCAGAGGAAAGAAATTACTCTCTACTTCCCACAGATGAGCAATGATTGACCACGTCCTTGAAGCAAGGCCTCAACGCACGCAGCCAGTGTTCGACAGGATGACCGACGTTTTCTCAACGAGAGCCCACCCCTCCCCTCTTCTTCCTGTTTCCACCTTTTATTGCTGAGTGTGACACCACATGGTATGGAATATCCCTTTGATTGGTTTAGGTCAGCTGCCCTAGTGATGTTTCTCTCCTCACTTTTTGCCCACCCCCTAGGAGGGTTAGAGAAAGGCCCAATGCTGTGCCACTGCTGCTCAGCAGTAGACACAACACTGGTGTGATAACACTGCTGTTCCAGCTACAAGTACAGAGTACGGCACTGTATGGGCTGCTGCCGGGAAAGTTAACATTATCTCAGACTTAGTCTGAGATAACAGAATATTAAATCTTCTTCTGTATCAAGGCATAATATATCTTTTGGAACTCTTTTGAGATTTATTTCTTATATTCAAAAAATAACAACCCTATTTAAGGGCAGAAGATCTATCTTCACGTAACCACGTTTGTTGTTTTTTTTAGCTACTGCGATAAACTACTGTATTTCTGAACTACTGAAATTTCCTTGCATAACTGTTGTCCTTTAAACATTTTTCTTTTTCCATTAATGTCCTCCAGGCATTGAAGCATTGTTATTTTGTGCCTCTCCTACAGGCCTTGATGACTGGTCAAACATAGGCCTTCTAATATCTCCCACTACTTTGCAGATTATTTTCTATATGTATTTACTATCTGGTAAAATATTTCCAAAAATAAAGGTCAAGCCTCTCTCTGTACAATGGTAGGACAGGGAAAATGGACAATGACTGAGAATGTTTGCTTGCTGAAATCAGTTAGGGGAGCACAAGTGCGACCTTGGTCCCACAAACAACATTTCATGTTTGATATAAATCAATATAATAGCTATTTCCTCTAAGATGAATGTTGAAATAATAATAGAAGTCTTTTTTTTTTTTTTTTTTTTTTTTTTTTTTGTGAAGCATGAAGTCAGAAACACCTCCTAATAAATACTGTGTGATTGGGTAAGTACTTGTAGCAGGCTGAATGACCCTCATCTGTTAGGTTACATTTCCTCGGTCTATTCTGATACCAAGAGGTTTCAGAATGAAGAGGGTTATCTTGATAAGGCAGACTCGTGTCTTATTAACACTGACAAAAATGTTCAAAATACTGTCTTAGAAAGGTACGGCTAAGGTACAGCATTAGCACCAAACTTCCAAATTTTGCCTTAATAATCAAGGTATTTGGTAGCACTGCTACAGTGTGTGCAAAATACAGGTAATAATAAAGTTAGTATTACACGTGATAGATTTTTCTGATATGCCAGAGGAGTGTTCCCTGTCTGTAACAGAGTAAAAAAGAATTATGCACATAAATATCAAGAATTCATAACATGTAAGTTACTGGGGATTCCTGGAGGTTATACAACTATTATCATCTAGCAAATAATGCTACAACACTTTTGGAAGTTACTGTCTTCAGTGGCTTATTCTACACTTTGTCTAGAAGCTTCTATGACTATGTAAATTTTGTCCAGCTTCAGGGGGCTGGAGAGGTCTAAGATTGTATTTTAAACTACTGCTGCTAGATTATCTTGAAGTTGTTTTTTAAAACACTAATACCTAGGAATCTCATAAATGATATCTCAGATAAAGGACCAAACATAGTTCTAGATCATGAAATACTGCCAGAAAGCACATGCAGAGGTCAGAGCAACTCCAGGATCAGATCACTTTGAGCATAATTCTAAAACAGAGTAAGTGGTCAGTAGCTGTGTGGTCAGGATGCAGGATTGGTCTGGGGAGACATGGCAACCTGACACCAGGAACACAAAGTCTTAACTGAGAAAAGTACAAAAACAGAGTTAGTTTGCAAGGTGAGACTACACATATTGTCTGTTTGCTCTTACACCTTTATCTCTATCCTGTATCTATATACCTATATAGCCTATATCTTATATCTATATACCTATATACCTATCTTATACCTATATCCTGGAGTGCAGTGAAGGTGACTCTACTCAGGATCTAACAGCTGTATTAGCTATATACTTCCTTTATATTTTAAATAGCCTCGGTATATAATATATGTATCATAACATAAAAGTTTCAGTGGCAATTAAAGAAGCAAAAAATGTTAATATCAGTTCTTTACTACTTTTTATAGTCTTCATTGGTGTCTTTCTACCACGATTGGGTAGTGAAACCAAATTAGGCTTTTTTATTTTTTAACAGATACCTAGTGTAACCTATACTAAGTGTCCAAAAAAACACAGGTTAGAATTGAAACAAAATAGTGCTTTTTGGCTTTTGAGTTCTTAGATCACATGTGGGTCACATTTCTGTACTGCTGTGAGGGAGAGAAGTGCTAAAAGCAAAAGAAGAAACAACCCAGAAATTCTTAAGCAATCAAAGGACTTTAGAAGTGGTTCAGAGGAAAGTAACAATAACATTGAGCCTGCAATAAAATTGGTAGAGCTGGCAATAATTAAGTTTCATTTTATGAAAAGAACTAATGGAATGTAATAATTCTTGGCAAACCACTCTAATAAAATGTTATTTATTTACCTTCATACTAGAATTAAAAATTAACTGTAGAAAGAATTCTGTTCTTATTTCCTTTTGTGAAAGCTGACTATGATCCAACCACTGTCTGCCCATTCCACAAATGAGTTAGACTGAAAAGCTCTCTTCTGAACTTTCACTGTCTGGCTTCAGAAATTAATTAAACTTCTTTTACATGCTTAAATCAATTTTTATCTTGCAACCCTTACTGGGGTACCACTGCTGAGGAAATTTACAGAAACAATCAAATATATTTATGAAAGTTTGTATCAAAAATATTAATTTCTGTGAAAGAAATGAAAACATTTCTTTTGTTTCTTCATTTATGCCTGATATTTTTTCTTGTGGTCTGCACTATAACAATTCTTTATATTTGAAAAATTCAGGTGTTTATGTAGTACTAATTATTAAATATTTTTTTTCTTCAAGGGAAGAAATTCTGTTCAGTAAAAAGTGTCTGAAAACTTAAATCAACAGACACAGAGTCTCTCTTTGTTACTCTAAACTCAACCACAGTAGGAGAGGAAAGTTCAAAGTTACAGCTTTGCACCGCTGCCAAAACACACCAGTCCTATCTCACTGGATTGAGTCAGTTGAGTCCCACTGTGATGATGGAGTTCAGGCTGCAAGAAGAGTTCATGTTGGGCTGACTATGCAGTACCACCCTAGAATGCAATGTGCAGTATCTATTTTGTATTCCCTTGGGCTGGGAATTTATAGCAAACGGTGCATTTGGGAACAGTGTTAGCAGCTGAAATACTGCGGCACAGAGTGGCCTCCAGTAACTCTTTGCTACTACCACAGTGCAGGCAGATAATAAAAACAGGATCTTGCCTGTTCATCTGAAGCAGTTTCTGAATTATCAGTTTAAATGATAGCAAATAACTGTTCCTTTAGTTTGTTGGTTAACTGAGACAAAGATATTTAGCAGAGAATTTGAAGTAAGGAAATCCAACAAGATAACAGACAAAAAGAATATTATACTGAGAGGGAAAAAAAATAATCACCCACCATCCTTATCTTAGAGTGGAAGCAAATACCTTTACTTCTTAAGAAGCTAGTACCTGGAAAAGCACAGTAGTATAAGTGGAAGTAGTAGTAGTAGTATACCACCACCACCACTACTACTAGTACTACTACTAGTACTTATTATTAGTAGTAATAATATAAGTATTATGCTTATTCTACTACTACTACCATTAGTAGTAGTAGTATAAGCTAGAGCTAGAGGAAGTGTTTTAGTTTCTGCAAATGTTTTTTGACTAAACTGCCAGTGCTTATATTTTTTCCAACTTGTTTGTTTTCCTAAGGTCTTTATTTATTTGTTTGTTTGTTTGTTTGTTTATTTATTTATTTATTTAAAGACAATATGAATTGTTAAACAAAGACCTGAAAATCATATGCCTGGGCTCTGTTCTGAGTAAAAACACTGCTGATTTCTGATTTATGCTCTATTTAATAAATGTAGCTCTAAATGTTATAAATTGAAAATGTAGCAATTTTTTAAAAATCCAAGCTGAAATTCTTATTCAGTTATATGAAATTTTTATTTAATTACTTAATTCTAGTACATTTTTTTAAATCTATCCGTGGTTGGAAAATTAGTATCTTCCAGTGCACCGTTCACCAGTGTGCAATACTAAAAGCGACAAACTGCTGCAAAACTGATTTCTAACATTCAAAAGGGGTCAAGTGTGAGGCTCTTTGGTATGGTTGCAGCTCTCGTGTTGTATGCACGTGCATGAATGCAATGAGCTGGTAAGACTGAGGATGTGTAGGTGTACATTCCCAGCTGCCGTCCCCAGGGTTAGGGAGAGTCTCATCCATGTCCTCTGTATACTTTGTGCAGTTTGGGTGGTCATGGACTTCACTGTCCCTTCCAGCAACCACTCCTTGGGTTAAGAAGGGTATCGTGTCTCACTCTGTGAGCTTGGGTGGCCGTGTACTCTTCACACCCTCTATCAGGATGATGGAACTCAGCTTTCCACTTTCCCATCCATAACCAGGTGACTCTCCCAGTTGGTCTATGACACAGGCTATACACCACATGTAAGGTCAAATCTCCACTCCTTCCCGAGGCTTGATTTTCCTAAGAATCAAATTAACAGTGAGACAATCAACTCCCAGGGCTCAGCTAAACCCACCTCCTCTCTTACTGCTATACAAACCCAATCACCCTCTGCCAGGGCAGCCAAACTCTGAAGTATGCTTCCTCCTCTTAATTACTTCCAGCTGCTAGTCCCTTCCTCTAGGCCTCCTATTGCTGGCAGGTGCTATGGGGTGGGGCACCTTTCATCCCCACATCCAGCATGCTGTTAACTGCCTCCTTCCTCAGTGCCTTGTTCCCTCGATGTTCCCCAAGTTCAAGTTATGTTAAAGTGCTGTGTTATTCAGTGCCCTGAAGAGTGCAGTGTGACAACCTAACACCTAATCTAAAAGACAATGGAAAACTGCAGCCTTTGTGGTTGCAAAGGAAGACGTTCTCCTGATGCAATACTAGATGGCCCTTGGGCACCGACTCTGCAGGATGCAGACTGCTTCTCTTGTTGACGCTTATATACCAGGCATAGCGTGAAGTAGAGAAGTATGCACTACGTCCAAGGTGAATTTCCTCAAGAAGCTGCCCCCTTGTGACTCTGATAAACTCTGGGAGTTTTTTTTTTTTTCTTGTTTTGTTTTAGCTCTTGTGTTCCTAGGAGCAGATAAGAAATCACCTACCTTCTTGCTCTCCTTGTGAGATCATGAGACAACAAGGACACCTCTTTTCCATTGAGTGAGGAGCGAGACGTGCTATTGGTGGTCCTCCAAGTCCTTGTGCCAGCTAGCCTAGGCTCACACTGACCTTTTCCAACGCTTATTTTTACACTTCGCATATTCAGTTGAATATACTATAATGGTAGGAATGAGGTTTGAAGTTGTATCTCTTATTAGATGCACTGGAAAAATGAGCAGTTTTGATCAAATACTTACTTTACCAAGTTGTTGCATTTCAACAGTTTTCTGCTCTCTTAGTTTCAATAAGTGGTATAATACCACATATAACTGCTTCCTACAAACCTTGCTGCTTTTATATCTGATTACTGCTGTAGCATGAAGAGTTTGGGTATGTAAAATACATTATTTACAGCCATCACAAGAGTGAAAAAGACGTTCTCTGCACCAAATTCATAGAAAAGCTGGCTTGTAGCTATTAAATTAAAACAAAACAACAACAGCAACGAACCACCACCAGCAAAAAACACAAACCAAAATCACAAAATCCAAACTAGAAACCTTGACTTCAAGTGAGTATGATCTGAATTCATTGTCTAAACAAGACTTAACATTTTTCTAAGGTTACAATATGTTTTTGAGAAACTTAAATTACTAAAATCTTGAAGATACAGCCAAAAGCTAATAGAAATAATTTCAGCAACTTTGGCTTCTCTTGCTTACTGTAGCTGCAAAGCAGTTTCCAGAAAGAACGTCTTTGATGATGCTGTTTCTTGTCAAACTACTTGGGTGGACAACAGTGGTCAACATAAAGCTCCTAGGAGATATGCAAATTCCGTAGCAGAAAATGTTAACACTTCTAATTAAAATCAGAACAGTGATAGCACCTTTTGTTTAAAACAAGATATGAATGCTCTCTTATATACTTGCATTTCTTGAATTCTAATAATGCAGTATGGGGGCTTGCCACAGTAAATGGAATAATTTTTTACCTTATGTTTAGGTAAGGAAAGGAAACAGGCAAACAGGAAAGAAAGAAATGAGGTGATCAGGAGTGCAACGTATTTGTTATGTGAACACATTTCAAAGAAAGACATGGAATTTCCCAACTGAAAAAAAAAAAAAAAACAACAGAAAAAACCAAACTAACTTAACCTAACAAAAAACAAAACAAAAACAAACAAAACCAAACCAAACTAAAACTGAAAGAAACCAACCAAAAAAAAAAAAAAAAAAACAAACCAACAACCAAACAAATAAATAAAAAATAAAGCACTAAACACAATGTTTATGTTTCCTGCCACAGAAGTAGCATAGCGAACACTTTTCTTTGTATACCTTTAACAATTTTTTTTTTATCTGACAAAAGCCATAATAACTAAATTTCAATTGTGTAGTATAACTGCATCTATTAAGAGATCTTCTGTAAGTGGGAAAACCACTAAAGGATGAATTTTTTCTCAAGCCATGTACAGGGAAAATTTCATGTGTTGAGCCTGTGCAAACTAATTTTTTCTTTTTCATTAATAAAATATGGAATCCAAAGTGAAGTATTTAGACCTGGAATAATTTTGCCTAACACTCTCATATGTTTGATAGCTGTAAATGCAGGTATTCCAAAATCATAAGATCTGTGAGAAAGGTGATGAACAAAAGGCTCCAAGACAAGGCAAGGTCTCCACATTCATCAAAACTTGCCGAGAGCATGTTTTAAGTTTTTAAAAATATTCTAAGAATTATCATGAATTCTGTTTGGGTTAATAACTTGAAACTTTATAGAGTGCTATAACTTATGAAAGGAACTCTGTATACAAAAATATCACATCTATGAAAGAATAATCTGTCTATAAGTGTCAGTTGTGTACATAGTGTGGTGAAGTTTTCATATTTTTTTTTCTCATAATGGCATAAGCTGCTATTGTCGTAATGGCTTATGAACTCATTTCCCTTCTAAGTTATATGGCTACACGAATTGTGGCTTTCTGTTTTGTGCTGTGTCAAGCTGTGAACCAAACCCCTGTAATGTTTGAGTCTTTTCAGCTAAACTTTGAATGACCTTGTACTTGGAAAATGTTTTTAAATCCTGTTTAGTCATTATGCTTGTTTAGCAGCTAATCCAAGTACATTGTTTTGCAAGTAAAGTTAGCTTCTTGTTGCCCATGTGTAATAGGGAACATATGGTCAAGGGGACAATGATAAAAATATTAGGAAATAGATGAAAAGTTAAAAAAGATGGTCATTAAAAGGTGGGGATGTGGAAAAAGTGAAAGATACATATTAAATTGCAATGGGATAGCTTAAGGGAAAAGAAAAAAAAATATGTCCCTTAAAAAAAGGAAGGGTAAAATGTAAACATGTTACAATTATGGCAGGATGGTCATTATAGTTAAGTGAGCATGTAATAACACACAAAGATAAATAATTGAAGGTGTAAGATTCTAAAGAGAGACACAGTATTGATCATGTAGTTGCTGAATCTTACATCTACATATAACTGGACAGAGAATACCCAGATGTGGTCTCTCACCTTTACATTTACACCAATAATTCCACAGATAATAACTTCAGTCATAATAAAAATACTTTTATATGCAATTAATAATGTAAAGCATATTTTGGCTTTGAATAGTCACTTTCTTATTGAGCTCATTGTGCTGCAAAAAACAACTTCCAAAAGCAAAGGCGTCACCAAAGTCTTTTGTCAGGGCCATGGGAGGAAGGACTGGACATTTTAATGCATGTTCTAACTGTGATGGTGTTTAAACCTCCTTCACCTGTCTGCATGGTAAGAATTTTGTGTTTTGCCACAGTGGTGCATTCAGGGCAACTTTTCTGAAATCTGTGGAAACGTGACGACAGAGGGGAAAAGAAAGCACACTTCTTCGGTGTGAAAACAGTCCTAATGGCAAGGCACTGATACTGCTGAAATGCAATTCAGTTGGTGCTTTCACAGGCTAAAAAACGCCCCCAACTTCGGTTTCAACCTCTTTCTTTAGGTGTTTGGGAAAAGTTCTAGACTTTTTTTTTTTTTGTACTTTGTTCCTCATGGCCACTATAGGAAACACGCAAAGATTTGTCTTAGCAACACCGCTTAACCCTTTCTTTCCAAACGTGCTGCTACACACGAGCTCTGGATTTAAGACCGGGACGTGCACGCTCCCGAATAGTCCAATAGATCCAGCAGCCCTCGCAGGGCTCCCCTCACTTCCAGCCGTAGGGGCCGAGACCCAACTCAAGCACTAAACCCGGACGATCTGCCTATGCGATACAAGCCCAGGTGCTCCCGCACCTCGGGAAGGGCAGGAACGTGTCGGACCCCACGTGTGAGGCAGCAGCCGCCGCACCGTGAGGGGAGAAGGGGGCTGGAGGAAGGGCGCT
The DNA here is from genome assembly GCF_009819795.1 of Aythya fuligula. Taxonomy (NCBI): domain Eukaryota; kingdom Metazoa; phylum Chordata; class Aves; order Anseriformes; family Anatidae; genus Aythya; species Aythya fuligula. The sequence goes on from NC_045593.1 coordinate 35,970,293, forward strand.
GCCCGCTGCCGGGTGCCAGCTCCTGTCAGCGGGCAGCGCGACGCCACCGCTCCCCGCCCCGCCCCGCGCGGCGCCCGTTGGCGCGGACAGCCGTTGGCACTAACGGCCGCCGCGGCGCGCTGCGCGGCTGACTGCGCAGGCGCGGCCGCCCCGCTCGGGCGGGCGAATTCAAACGCGCCCTGGCGCCCCGGCTCGTTGCCGGGGGGTAGCGGCTGCTCTGACGTCATCGCGCCGCGTCCTCCTTCGCGCCGCTTCCCGGCGCTGGCGGCGAGCGGGGAGCAGCGGCGAGGAGCGGGGCGGTGGGGGGGGGAGGTTGGAGGTTGGCAAAGTTTGACGCGCCCGCCCGCACCGCTCCCTCCCCTCCCCTCCCCTCCCCTCCCATGGCCTCGGAGCACGCGGCCGCGTCGCGGGTGGCGCTGCTGGAGGACGAGCTGCGGGGGCTGGCGGAGGAGCTGAGCCGCTGCCAGGTGCGCCAGGGTGTGGCGGAGCGGGGAGCGCGGCGCGGAGCGGAGCGGAGCGGGTGGGACCCCCTTGGGGGCGCGGATTCGAGACCCGGCGGCGGCGGCGAGAGGGAGCGGTGTGGGGAGGGGAGGGGAGGGGAGGGGAGGGAGCGCCCGGGGACAGCGCTGCTGCCGCTGCGGGGGGCCGCAGGGGGTCTGAGCTGTCCCTGCCGTTGTGACCGAGGGTGCCCGAGCAGCTCCTCAGGTAGTTACTGACAGTCAGGGATGGAGTTTGAAGAGTTCCGCTCCGACCGACACCGTTCAGGCGTGCTTTCGTCATTCCTCCCGGTCGCTGCTTGTGTGTGCTGCTTACTGCCTTTAAGGACGATGGTAGCTGGCTGTTTGGGGGAGGTGCTGTCATGGCAATCTGCTCCAGCGCTCTGCCACGCAAGTGGGTTAAGCCAAACAAATCTGGAAGAGGGGAAGGTGATGTCTCATGCTGCAGTTGCTTTCTGTCTCGCTCCCCCCGTGACAGCCCAAACAGTGCCGTTCTGCGTGGAGCGACTGCCCTGGTTAGGTCCGTGAAGGCCAGGGCACAGGTACGTGGTCATACCTGTGAGCAGAAAACACCGTGTCCACGTTGGAGTTGGTAGCTGTTTGTTGCTTCAGGCAGCATTGGTACACCTGCCAGCTGGTGCTGATTGTATTACAGGTCGAATCCAGACTTCTTGGAAAAACTTGTTGCATTGGAGCACTAAGAGGAGGGGGATCTGCCAATAAAAATCCCCTTTAGAAATACAGAACAACGGATGGTTTGGGGAGATATTAAAAGTCCCACAGGAGAAGTTCAGAAAACTCTTTAATGATAACCGTTTCCCCTTCTCATCATGCAGATCTGCGGTATCAGATGACGTTTGGTGGAGGCGGAACAAAGACCCTCTGCTCATTTGCTAACTGAACATAAGCTATGTATTACTAAAACCTAGGAGCATAAAATGTTTAGGAGAACATTATAAATAAGAGAAACTTTGAAGGAAACAGTACAAATTTGAATTTCCAATTACTTTCACAATGTAACTTTATGTACACAAATTAAGTATCCGATTTCTCCTTTAGATTCATTCAATACATGTGCATTTCTACTTGTTCCTGGATTAGGTGAGACCACTCCAATCATCTTAAAGTTAACAAACAGAAGCAATTTTAAATGCATTTCCTTTATAGCCTCATGCATATTATCCTACTGTTCTTGTGTCTTCATCTTGTGTCAGTTTTCTGGAAGGGAAACAGGTGGAAAAAGAATACAGAAGTAGTTCCTGCATTTGAAGACAAAACATGGTCTGTGTTCAGTTATCTCTTCAGATCTAGGTTGAACCAAACCTGTACAATCCTTCTGATAGCAGTGGGTGCATGTCTTCAGCATTTATTTCAGGTTATTAATAAAATAAAAAGGGAAGTGAAGCACTAATATATAAGCAGATATTCTCGGAAAGCACTGCATTATAGACATCCATGTGCTTTACCACATTACTAATCCATCAGGAAATATAGGGAATATATAGGAAATATAGATAGGAAATATATATGTTATATATATGTTAAGACCTATTTATGTGGTTTGTAAGGATAAGAAGAACAAAGAAAACAGTTTTTGTTCAATAAAAGAGGTGGTACCTAGTCAATTATGCAGCTTTTCCAAAGTAAGGTTTATCAAAAACTATAGGTCACTTTCAAAGTTAGGTGAAGTAACTCTGAATTTGGATGGGAACTATAACAGACTTGAGTAATATTTTTCAACTGGTTTAGCAGTCAACTAATAGTTGAAATATTCAAGAATGGTTGATCCATTTGAAGTTCTTATTTCATTACAAACATTGTGCAAAGACAGATCCTTTAAATCACAAATGTATACAGGCAATTGTTAATGTTGTGCTGTTCTAATTTCTTTACAGTTGTACAGGAAGTTGTTACTAACTGATCAATTCATTTATTGGAAATATATTTTTTTCTGCTGTGATTTACTTCCAGATGAAATTTAGGAAGATCTCCAGTGGTTCTTAAGTTCACCAAACACTTGTATGTTTTTCTAATCGGAGTCATGTAATTGTTTAAGTTGGAAGGGATCTCCTGAGATCATCTGTTCCAACCCACCCTACTCGAGCAGGGTCAGCCAAGCAGGTTACATGGAATAGTGTCCACTCAGGTCTTGAATATTTCCGTGGATGGAGACTCTGCATGCTTGCAAGGGCAACCTGTGCCCAGATGTGAAGACTGCACAATAAAAAAGCATGTTTCAGTTTCCATCAGGATTTTTCTTGTCTTTGTTTTATTTTGCTGGGTAGGGTTATCTACCCAGCAAAAAAAAAAATAATTGGGGTTGTTTAGTCTAGAGGAGACTCAGAGAGCAACGAGGTCTCCCCTACAACTACCTGAAAGGAAGCTGTGGGGAGCTGGGGATTGGCTGCTTCTCTCAGGTAACTAGTGGTAAGACTAGAGAGAACAGCCTCAAGTTGTGCCAGAGGAGGTTTAGGTTGGAAATTAGGAGACGTTTCTTCTCAAAAGGACTAGTCAGGTGTTGGAAGGAGTTGCCCAGGGAGGTGGTGGAGTCACCGTTCCTGGGGGTGTTTAGGGAAAAGTTGGATGTGGTGCTTCGGGACATGGTTTAGTGGGTGACATTGGTGGTAGGGGGATGGTTGGACCAGATGATCTTGGAGGTCTTTTCCAACCCTGATGATTCCGTGATTTCGGAGACTACCTTAGCTGGCATTTTTGATAGAAGTGTTATGTAAATACCTGAAGAAAGACGTTAGTGAGAGTGTTAACTTTTATTCTAGCAACTGGATAAAACTACATAAGCTTTTTTCTTCTGTGTTTGTTACACTCACATACTTCTAACCTACCCTTCCAAAACAGACTTCCCAACTGAAATCTAGTTTGACCTTACTGATACTCAAAATATATCAGATCTAAAGTATTAGCCTTGTGTATTTGTTTAGACATTAGCCTTTAGGTGTCTGTGTATATATATATATGTATATATACACATACAATATGCATATGTGTGTGTGTATATATATACATATATATATATTGCAAAGGAGAAAAAACAGTTTATCAAATAATCAAGGTTGAAAGTTTTCCTTAGTTCCAGGGTAGACTAAACAAGTTTTTAGGGAATGGAGAGCTGTGTATCCTACATCTGGATAAAATTTGCAAAGTTTCTTTTCTACTTCTCCGCACGTCCTCGGGCTGCTATATTTTCTGTCATATAAACCGCACTTCCAAAACCTCTGGGAACTGGAGTCCACTGATGATGACTACATACATGGAAGGCATTTGTGTCTAATACAACTCTTGAGTCTTAGTGCAAGTGTCGTGCATGCTGGTTGCATTCTGTCTAGCTGTAGTGCTCCAGGCTGCTGCCTCTCCTGCAACAGGGTCCTGGAGTAGCTGGCCCTTTCTCTCATCAGGTGTGGTGGCCCTTACCTTCTTTCTAGTGAGGGTTCTTTTTCCTCTTGACATCTTTTTGCCTTTTGAGGTAATGTTTTCTACCATGTAAAGGTACCTGCAGAGCCAAGTACGATGTTTTGAAAATTTCACTTTTTCCCCACCTTTCTTTTTCCCAAAGCTAAGATTCTCCTGGTAAGTCTAGAACTTGGCAGCTTTTGGCTTGCAGTATTTGGTGTTTTCTTTAGTGCTCCTAATGACGCTGGGAGCTTGAATCACAGTAAGTGGCTTCTTGAAGCTGACCACATGAGAAGACTTCAACAACCATTTTGTTCCGTTCACTGTAAAAATTGATGTTGACTTGTAGCTCTGCAATGTAAATTGTAAATAAATAAATAAATAAATAAATCTGAGGCATGTTTGTCTCTGGTATTTTGCTGTTTGGGAAAATTCCAATTGCTGTGTCTGCAGTAGAGCATAATATAGTGATTTTAACGCTCATTTAATAAACAAGTCTTAACTTAAGTGCCCCTCTTCCCCTAATTTTACTTGAGAATAACTTGATAATGGAATAATTTTCCTGAACACAATTGCAAAGGAAACAAGGATATTTTTCTTTGGGGCCTTGTTGTTCCAGTTCTGTGACTGGCTCAACATTGTTGGGGGACGATGGAATGGCAAAGGTCAAGCAGTAAGCTATAACACATCTGGTCTCTGTTACTGGCTTTAACTTCTGCAATCTATTTTAGGGTTTTATACTTCTGCCTACCACCTAAATATCTTGAGAGCCTTCCATGGAAAATCTTTAATAGCTATGTCCTTACTCCTCCCTGGAGTTCTTGGCTCTGCTTGGTGTTTAAAAGATCTGGCCTGTGTTCTCCCCCGCTCCTTTTCCCTTGTGATTCTGTATTTTATTTTTTTATTCTGGGCAGATGGAGGTGTTGTTTTCTGCAAGTGTAGTTGCTCGTGGTAATCAGGGTGGCTTATATGTGGTTTTTATTTTTTTTAAGGGGAGAAGCTGACTCTGTGAGCGGAGTTTCTGCTCCAAGAATATTTTTCTTTAGCTTTCATGTGCTGTCTCTTTAATCTTGTGAATCCATTAAAACAAACAAAAAGCCACACCTGGTGACTGTGTGTTAGAAACTGATTTATAGTGTTTACTGTAATTGATTTCTTGCAGTCATTTTTCTGTGGAAGCTGTTTCATTTGGTACAAAATAATATGCATTTGGAAAGCAGAAGTTCATCTTGGTACTCTTGCTGTCAGTCTCTTAACTGCTGAATTACATAGTCTTCAATGCACCCAATTCCCTAACCAAAAAGATAGAAAAGATTCATTAAAATATCACGTGGTGAAATTGAATCCTTCATTGAATCCTCACTTTCATTCAGTCTGATGGAGTGATTTGAGACTGAGCTTTTTGTATCCAGGCGTCTTCTGTTGCTGGAAACGAGTTGGAAGAAACAGGCATGTGCTGTGCCTTTTACTTATGCTGATAAATATTTAGTTATGGTGATAACTACATGACTGCAGCATTATTATCTTCATTTCATGTTTTCTAAAAAACCTTACCTATTATTAGTCTAAACAGCCAACTGCCTTCACCATTTTATTAACTGGAGCTTTGGCTACAAAAGTAACACTGCAACTCATTCTGCTAAACTAAGGTGGGATTTTTCCTGCTTGTACTTCCCTTCCAACTCTGTGGTTCTGCAAAGAACCAAGAGTATCCTAACTGCCCTCTGAAGTTAACTGTGCTGATTTTAGGCACATCTCATTAATGCAAACTTCTATAGGTCGCATGCTTTTCCTAGCAACGATGGCTATAAAGCCCATGCTATATAGGAGTTAATAGGTGTATACAACTGTAACTAAGTAACAGGTCTCTCAAGCATGCAGCACTGCATGGTGTATACCCCTGACCATAATATTTGGTCAAAGAAACCATGCTGCAGTTTATGGTTTTCTGTTTTTGAAAGCAGAAACGTCTGCATTAGTCAGAAAGTTGGGAACTGGTCACTAATCTGTGGATGTGTGTTCTGCTGCAACTAGTTCTCAGGTAGAATTCCTACAGTTTCTGTCAAAAGGTGATAAATACAGATGAAGAAAAAAGTGATCTTCCTATAGTCGCTGTTTATGTTGCTTCTGTTCATCATCAAGGATTGAAAATACGTTTGTAGGAATGGGCTGCGAATATCCATAACCGTGGTGGGGTAGAAGGGGAATGAAGAAGGTGGGCTGGTAGTCTGTGGCTGGGGCGACAGCTGCTTCTAGTTTTGTTTTGTGTTTCTTGCTTCCTGCTTGTCTTGGAAAGCTGTGCACATACCTGCTCTGGTCTTCATGCCCTATTTTACACTGCTTGCAGAAAAAGAATAGTACTTCTGTGGACAGATGGACTGTCTTGTTTTGGTCACTTTGTGGGTCAGGGCAGTATGTAAAGTATTCTATTTGGTATTACTAGCATTAATCACAGATAGGATTGCTATAACAAACTTTTTTATTATAAAAAATATTCCATTACCTGGAAAAACAGATGCATTCTGTCCTTCTTGACCAATGTAATATCCAGGACACCCACTGAAAATTGAATGAAGCTATGATAACATTGATTTATAAGCATTTTTTAACAAAATATTTACAAGTAAATGTGAAAAATGTATTTAATAGGTTAAAAAAAGAAATCCAAACATTGCATTTTCTGCATGAGTAGCTATTTTACATGCATGTTGATTGTACATGTTAAAAATCTTTTTAAGTCAATAGCTGTGAATTGGAGCTAATACTATAGAAGAAAAATGTGGTTCTTCCTTAGTGATTTGTTTTTATGTCGAGCTGTTTTTTCTTCTTCTGTCTTCGTAACCAAAACGTAAGTGCTTGTGAACTACTAGTATGAGAATTTGAATGCATTAGTTTTTCTTCGGTATGAATTGTGATATCCATATACCACTGTTCCTTCAAAATGGGGCAAAGTGTTTCCATTCATTAAATACTTGTTTCTTTTATTAGTGATGAAGACAAGTCCACATATTTGTTGGTACAGTGGGATTCCACCTGTTTAGTGCTTTGTGCTTTTTTTTTTATTATTATTATTATTTTATTTTATACCCTTATATTTTGCCATAAGGAGTCTAAATCATGTGAGTGTGATCAGTACAGGTGCTGTTAATTAAGACCTTACTCTTTATGTATTGTACACAGTGAAATAACATTGTTGAATAGCAAAGTTGGTTTACTCTTTTTGTTTTCTTCTGCTTTTATTTTTCACAAATTTTAGCTAACAGGAGTGAAATCAATGTATTTTGTCTTTCCTTCTGAAAAAATACGGACTACTGGAATTATGTTAAGGTGAACTAAGAGTGAGATTTGTTAAAAATACTTATTTTGACATTCACTTATCTGTTTACAGCATATCTGTGTTATATAAATATTTCAACTTTCCCCTAGAGATAGTGGGAAACAAAAATTTGTGTAGAGTTAGGCATAAGTGGAAAGATACCTTTTATGGGAGCAACAAAAATGTGCTGTTTCTCAGTAAAGAAATTAATGTCTTACATGAAGATAAGTAGACTCTGGCTTGTAATTTTTCTAACTGCGTTGAGAGTAATTCTAGAACATACCGAAATTTCTACGTGTACCAAATTGCATGGATTTACAGATTCAGTGTTCTGTTTTTTTCCCATCAAAATGTATTTTGGTTCAGAAGGGTTTGCTGTTTTTAAGGATTGACTTCAGGTAATCTTGTTTTTCTTTATTACTATTGAGCATGCACTTCTTCAATGATTTCATTTGCTGTTTAACTCATAACTTACAAGATGTGCAAATGTCATTCTTCTATTTGTCCTCAATTTCAGAGGCACTTTTATGGAAAGCACTATGAAGTTTGGTAAGTCAGACTTAATATACACAAATGCGTGGTCATATTGTCTGTAAAATTAAACTACTCATGGATTCCCATATTCTGAAATGCATTGAAACTCTCAAAGGCGTTATGATTGTATTAATCCAGACCATTGTATTTAAGTAAACACTAACTCTGAAGCCCATGCTGAAACTTCCAGATTATTCTCGGCTTTCAAATCCACAATTGAACTCTTAGAATAACACTTATAACTCTAGCAATTAAAGAAAAAGGTTTTGTGCAAAATTTGTCTTGTTCTGTGCATCTTCACTCAGATGCACTGCTGGACCCCTGAGGTGGTTTTACCCAGCTGGGCAGCTGAGCTCCACCATTCTCACACTCCCCCTCCTCAAAAGAAGAGGGAGAGAAGAAATTACGCTGGAATGGAAATAAGGCTCACGGGTTGAGATAAGGATGATTTAATTAACGAGAAAAGAAAGAGGGGGGAAAAAAACAAGTAAAGGCCATGTGGAAATTCAGATAAAGGAAAAAAAAAATCTCTACTTCCCTTCAAAGAGCAATGTTTGGCCACGTCCCTGGAAGCAGGGCCTCAATACGTGTAGTGGGCATTTGAGAGGACAGATGTCTTCATAACGAGAGCCCCCTCCTATCCTTCCCCTCCCCCACCTTTCATTGCTGAGCGTGACACCACATGGTGCGGAATATCCCTTTGGTGGGTTTAGGTCAGCTGCCCTGGTGATGTTTCTTCCTCATCTCCTACCCAGCCCCAGCCTGCTGGCTCTTGGGGGCTTTGGAGGTAGTCTTGGTGCTGTGCTAGCACTGCTCAGCAACAGACCCGACACCTGTGTGATACCAGTGCTATTCTAGCTACAAGCACAACACACAGCATGTATTACATGAGGCACTGCAGGGAAAGGTAACTCCATCCCAGAGCCAGTGCAACCTCATACTCATCAGTGACCAAGAGATGCCTGGAAACACGAAGGTTAAAGGCAGCCTTGGCTTCAGTGACCATGAGACGGTGGAGTGCAGGATCCTTTGGGCAGTAAGTAAGGTGAAAAGCAAGCTCACAGCCCTAGACTTCAGCAGAACAGACTTTGGCCTCTTTAAATTTCTTCTTGAAAGAGTCTTGTGGTATCAGGCCCTGGAGGGAAGAGAGGCCTGAAAAGCTGGTTAATATTCCAGGATCTCCTCCTCCAGGCTCAAGAAAGGTCAATCCCAACAAATAGGAAGTCAAACAAAAAATGTCAGGAGGCCTGCATGGATGAACAAGGAGCTCCTGGCCAAACTTCAAAAAAGAAACATGATACAAACAGAAAAAAAGAAGCATTCAGAGGGTAGAGGCAAGAGTGGATAACATAGGAGGAATACAGACAATGTTGTCCTAGTATCCAGGCTTAAAATTACAAAAGCTAAAGCCTGGATGGAATTGAATCTGGCCAGAGATGTCAAGGACAAGGTCTTCTATAATCATATCAGTGATAAAAGGAAGGCAGGGAAAATTTGGGCCCAATGCTGCATGGTATGGGAGACTGGTTACACAGCACAGTGGAAAGGCCCAGGTACTCAATGCCTTCTTTGCCTCAGTCTTTGCTAGCAAGACTGTCCTTCAGGAATCACAGGTCCCAGAGACAGGGAAAGACTGCAGCAAGGAAGATGTACCTTTGGTGGAGGAGGATCTGGTCAGGGAATGTTCAGACAAACTGAACATGCTTCAGTCCTTGGGCCCTGAATGGATACACAGAATGGAGTGCTGAGGGAGCTGTCAGATGTCATTGAGAGGCCACTGTCTGTAGTCTGTAAGCTTGAGAAATGTCTGCCAGGAACCTCATGACATTCAACAAGGGGAAGAAGTGCAGAGTCCTTTGTCTGCAGAACAGCTGCCCCAGGCACCAGCACATGCCGGGGGTCACCCAGCTGGAAACTGCTCTGCAGAAAGGGACCTGCCGGTCTTGTTGGAAGCTAACCAGGCCTTGAGCGAGCAACGTGTCCTTGTGGCAAAAATGGTGAAGGGTATCCTCGGCTGCATGAAGGGAAGTACAATCAGCATGTGAAGGGAAGTGATCCTTTCCCTTGGTTCAGTACTGGTTACGCTACACCTGGAGCTCTGGGTCCAGTTCTGGGCTCCCCAGCACAAGAGAGGCCTGGAGCTATCAGAGAGAGTCCAACAAAAAGCAACAACAGTGATCATTGGAGTGGAGCTGATCTCACACAAGGAAAGGCTGGGAGAGCTGGGAGTCTTCAGCCTGGAGAAGAGAAGGCTTGGCGTGGGGGGGATCTCATCACTGCCGATAAATACCTGAAGGGAGGGTGCAGACAGGACAGAGCCAGGCTCCTTTTTGTGGTGCCCAGTCCCGGGACTGGAGGCAGTGGGCACCAATGGAATCACAGGAGGCTCTGTCTGAACATCAGGAAGTGCTTTTCCACTGTGCAGGTAACTGAGCACTGGCACAGGTTGCCCGGAGAGGCTGTGGTTTCCTTTTCCTTGCAGATAGGCAAAAGCCATCTGGATGTGGTCCTGGGTGAGTGGCTCCTGCTTGAGCAGGGGAGTTTGGGCCAGATGACCTCCAGAAGCCCCTTCCTACCTACATAGTGATTCTATGAAGTTTCCAATACTGAGTACTCAGAAGAAAGCAACTGTTAGGGTAAAGCCTGTACCAGTGAATGAAGGCTTGCGGAATATCCTGACTGTGTAGTCTGTCCTAAAAATAGCAAAGAAAGTTACTTTCTTTTAGGTACTTGGGGAAGGTGGCATTGTGAGTTACGGGCCCTTGTCTATCAGTTAACTTATTTCTATTGTTTAACTTATGTTGATTTCTGTACAGTCCTACTGTCGTGGTACTGAAGTGATTTGTGATGCTACTTCACTGACTGTGCCGTGTCAGACCAGGAAGTATCTTATTTCTTGTCACATGGTTATAAAATGAGTACAATATTTATGTCAACAATGTGTAATAAAATTATTCAGTTAAGTATGTTGCTGTCTTCTTGTCACTGATGGACTAATCTGAAGAGTCCATTTATGAAATCATGTAATGACAGATAGCATCTTTTAGTGAGTGATGTGAAGTACCATTGCCTAGACCACTATTGCTACTTCAGCATTGTAACACAATAATACATCAACAAATTAATGCAAGAGAGCAAACTCAAGTTTGCTTTCAACAGAGTTCCGAGTAAGGACGAAATCTCTTTGTGTGCATGTTTAGGTGTATGCACATAAAAAAGTGGTATTCCATCTTTTCCTATTTTTGTTTCAAAGGCATTTTCTTTGTTGCCAAAACTATTAACAGAGAGAAGAAACAATTATTTAAATAGAAACATAGTTAATCTCTTTTTCTAATGCAATAAAATTACTTGTTGGTTTTATACCCCTTCTGGTTTAAGAAGATTACATTAAGGAATTGGGGATGAACGTGGACGGAGATGCACTTATTTGCTGGTGGCATCTGTTTTGAAGCTGTCCATCTGGTCAGGTCCCATGCAGTTGTCTTACGGCTCTATTGGGCAGTTAGCTGTGGCAGTTACTGTGTGTGAGTGACTCTTGTGAACCTGAAAACAACCTCATGTTCTCTTTGCAGCCCAGTGTGTATAGGGCACTATGATTTCTTGTGAGGTAATGGTCAGTCTTATCTTGTAGTCACTTTTTTAGATTTTTGAAAAGCTTAGCACCTCAAAGATCAGACTTCATAAAGCATAAGAGTGTTCTGTGCTATATGACCACTCAGGAAGACTGGGTGGGTTGTAGAGAAAATACCTCATATTTATTAATGAGTACATGACTGGAACACGACAGTCTTCACCAAGAAATACTGACAGGATAGTATCAACTCCGTTCACGCTGGCAGCATATTAGCAGTGTATATTCAAAAGTGACATGAAACATCATGAAGAAAGTCTGTCACTTGCATGTAAAATGTATACATCAGCTTGATTAAAGGCCTGAGAAGAAGCATACTAGATGCTAGGAGAGTCCAAAACATACTAACGGTGTTCTTGCATGTGTTTCAATGCTTACACCAGACACGTTATTTCATGCTTTTTCAGTCTTTGTGAAATGTAATCTGATACTTGCTCAGTCCTGTGTGCTACTTTGCATTTACGTATGGATTCTTTCTTCCAGCATGATGGTGATGTAAATTTCACTCAGTAGAGAAATACTCACTTCATAATACGGAAAACTGTCAATGTCTGGTATTGTAGAGTTCTTAATACAAATTACAGTAAACCAATAGCTCCCTCTGTCCTCCCAGCTGTTTCATTTCCCCTTTTGGGGGTATCCACAGGTATTTCCTGTTTAAAATTTTAAATGAGAGTTTGTGTCCTTTTCTAGCAATTGTTCCAGGGAGTAGTTTTTTTTTTTTTTTTTTTTTTTTTTCCTTTTTTTTCCCCTTTTTTTTGGGGTTGTGGTGATTGTTCTGTTGAATGGGTATTCTACCTCTGATTTCAGAAGGTGGTGTTTTGTTTAGTAAATTATCATTTGTAATGCTTTAAAAATTTAGGGTATGGTATGAGCCCTTCTAATAGTTAACAGACTTTGAAATAAAGTAAAAGACCAGAAGGAATGCTGCTGACTCCAAACTGTAGCTGAGATGCTTGATGTGTGATTTACACTAAAGGAGTTTTTTCAGTTTATCCTTCTCAACACAATTTACTATAGACATGTAAACAAAAACGAAACCTATATTTAACACCCAAATTCATGAATGAATTGTTCCTGTGAGCAGAAAGATATTTTTTATGTTTTTGTCATTTTCACTGCTAAATTAAAAGTTTTTTTCTATCAGAATTCAGTAGCATTGCTTTAAAAGAATGTCAGCTAATTCTCCTTGATGAAGAGGTGTAAAAATACTAAAAATTTTCTAAATATGGTAACTCGCTTTTTAGTTTCCTGTAGACAAATAACTGTGTGCAATATTTAAACAGTTTTACATACTTTTGATATCAGATGTCCAGAGCAATATTTATGCTTGGATTTCTCTTCCAAGAAGGAAGGAAACTGATTGCATTGAAATTAGTATATTTGTCTTGCTCTGCTTGTAAGCTTAAGCGATGCTGTGTTTTGTGACTTAAGCTAATGTTTAATAAATTCATGATTTTACTTGCAAGCAAGTACTTAAGCTCTGGCTAGTCATACCATATAATCTTTGTCTGTGACTCGTCTTACGGTTGTCCCACCTTCTGAACTTCTTGTTCAAAATCAGTTACAAAAATCAAGTTTGCTTTGCAAAGAGCAGGTTCAAGACCTAAGTTATTGTTTATTTCTGTATGTCTTTCAATATGATGATTGACTACTTTCACTGTAGACTGAGGGAAAAACCCTCTTTTGTATGCAGTATACTTAATTTTTTGCTCTGTAATTCTCTAATTCTAGCATCCGTACCTGATCATGGGATAAGCGTCTTTATCTGACATCGGTTGCGTTGTGGATAATCTTAGTTTTAATGAGTAATTTGCAGTAACTTTCAAATGACATCTGTATTCTGCGTTTGTATATAAGTTCTCAGCTGTTCAAGGTACACTCTCTCTGACCTCTTGAGCCGCTAATGTACACTTGAGTAAGTTGAACGTTCCTTGGGTAGGCTGAAGATTGATATATCCCAGGCCTTGACAGCTGTAGTGTTTTTCTGTGCCAACTTCAGACTGTCTAAGCAGCCCTTTTTCAGAAGAAATTGTTTGGCTCCCAAGACCATTCAGGGAACAGCCTTACCAAGTCCATTAATTGTGCCAAGATCTTAAAAAGACTATTTAAACTTCTTTCCATCTTAAAACTGTAATAATTTTTGGCTAATGCTCATATTCTGTTGTACGAAATACATATACGTACTTGAAGATTTAGATGAAACAATTTTACCTCTAAAAATGTTTGACGTGTTAAAGTGAAGTAAGTCACATTTCGTGGTAACTTATTAATAGCATTACATTCTCCTAATGTTTAACTGTGATAATGAGAAATTTAATATGCCTCCATGTTAAATTTCTTTCTAGTCATTGAGGTTCATAGATTTTAACTGCAGATGGTGTTTTATTTTGTTATTGGTAATACGTATTTGAAGGCACAGCTAAATATTTTGTCCTTGCTCTATTGGCAGAAAGGCCAGTTAGGAGAAAATTGCTGTCTTTTCTGTGCATTTACAGAAATACTAACATGCAGGAAAATACATTTGTTCATTTAGGTCAGAATATTTGATGATATATTTACCACATTACAGTTTTAAATACCAATTCTTGCCATCAGAAATAACATTTATTAACATGGTGTCATGGTGTTGCTCTGCAGTTGCAGAAATTTGTGTGATTTTATCCTATTCACAGGCAGGCCACTTGGAAAGGTTTTTTTTTTTTTTTTTTAATTGGGCACTACTTATCCTGTTCTGTTCAGCTGTTTCTTTGAAGTTTACTTTGTGTATACTATTCAGATTCAATAAACCTTTACTGTGAGCTTTTTTTTTTTTTTTCCTTCTATTTAAGTTAGGGTGGCTTTTTTATTCCTGCTTCATTTACTGTTCTTTCAGCACAGACAAAAATGTGGCAGAACTTAGAAGTAGCAATTTCACCAACATGAGTAAAACTTGGAGCCCATCTGCAACTATTTCACAGACTACTTTCAAAGCTGTCCAAGGAAGAGAAAATGATTTGAGGTTAATCTGAACTGCTTATATAATCAAAAAAAGATCAATCATACAAGTCTGTCTGTGTTCATCTCTTTGAAACTTCATTATTCTGAATGCTATCAAAAGGCTAGTATTTGTTTGTGTTGCAGCAAAGTGTAGGTAGGAATAAGGTTGCCAGAGACTGAATACATGTTGGATGTACAGCAGAAATCAGAGGAAGGTTGTGAGAAATTCCCTCTCCTGGTACTGTACATATATACTTCTTACATATTCACTAGAAACAGTTCAGTATATATATTGTAGTTCTCACTTGTGTGCAATGGGGGAATGGTGTATTTAGAAGGATGTGACTGGAAGTGACACGTTGGTCTTTTGTCATCTTGTGTGGCACTGTGCAGCTCCCCAGCCTGAGGTCTGGAGATTGTAGGAACCTCCAGGACAGCACAAAGGGCAGTCTCTCCTGCTTGTGATGGGTCTCATGGTACTGGATAATGCTTCTTGGAGTCTTTCAGAAGCCTGAGTCTCTCAGCTCTTCTAATAAATAAATGAACAGAAAACTCAACAGCAACTTCTGTGCTGTTGTACGCAGGACAGTAAAGGCAAAAGCTAAGGAAGACTGGTGGTAAGTAAATCCAGTTTCTTAAAAAAGCAGACAAAACTAGACTGAACAAAAAGCCTATGAGCTGGTAAATTAGCATCAGTAATTTTGTTTGACTCCAGGTTTTTGAACATTTGTGGTGGAATACTATTTGTACTTCTCCGTGCTGTAATGATGTAATGACCCTTAGACTAATTTTTTAGTCATTTTAAGTAGTTAAGTGCAAAGGTACACACTGAATCATGCATGAAAGATATAAAAAAAAAACACGTTCTTTTATCAGTTTAGCCCTGCTCTTCATATTGCTGATAAACTGAGATTTGAATTAAAATTATTTTGAAATTATAGTTAGTTTATTAGATATAGAAGTTTATTCCTACGTTGTGGTTCAAAAATTTCTTTATAGTTGAACTGATGCCATTTAGAGTGTAATAACTGCTGACTTACTTAGTGTCCTCCTAAATCATTTAAAAGAAATCACATTTCCATTGCTGTTATTTAGTGAGTTTTTGTTTGGCTTTGTGTGCTTTCTTTGATGGGCCCCTGAAAGAAGTACAAAACGTTTTTAGACATCCAGAATGCACAGAATCCATGTTCTTTATACATCCTAATGCTTTTTGGAAGCCTGCAGCAATTTTTCCAAACCTGAGAAACATTTTTATTTTTCATTTTGCTTCTGCCTGTGAAGTTGTAGAAAACCAGAACATTCTAGAGAAAATCCATGCTGTTTGGATATTAAATAGGCCAAGTGGCCTCAGCGCAGCGATCCGAAGGCTGCACCCAGGTGCATGCAGATAGGTCATGCAGAATCTGCAATCTACACACACTGTGACTTTTTAGATGACATAAGGCATTTACAAGACTTCCCATTCTGTTTTTTTTTTTTGAGTAAACAGGAAAAAAATCTAGAACTTATATAGACTTTAGACTGGGTAGATAGAAATCCAGGGTTGTAGCAAAAGGTGATAGCTCTCATTGAGAGGGTGTGTTGTTTGTTTTCAAAAAAGAGGTGGAGAACCATATTTGTGGCCTGATTTGAGTAACCTAATTAATATGATACCATTTGAGTTCTTATTTATATGACACAGGCCTAGTTTGGGTGTTATCTTTTTGCAAAAAGCAAATGCGGTCATCTACTGTAATGCACCATAATCCTGTTAGTTATCTGTTTGCTTGCGTGCAACAGTCACTGGACAGTCATTATACTGCTAACCTAATTTGTTAGAGTACAGTGATGTCTCTTTCAACGGCTTTAAAAGAGTAGTTTGTGCCCCAATTCTCTCTACATGAAATTTTTGTTACCATTGTGCTTTTGTTTGCAATTACCAGAAATGAAGTCTCCCCATCAACACTTCAAAAGTTGTGTGCATCTTACAATGGTAGATAAAACCAGAGGAATTTAACATAAGACAAACTCTTTTTTTTTCTTCATGCTGTAATCCAGTTTGTGTGTAAGCTGGTAATAACTTGAAATTGTAGTAT
Source organism: Aythya fuligula (assembly GCF_009819795.1). NCBI lineage: Eukaryota > Metazoa > Chordata > Aves > Anseriformes > Anatidae > Aythya > Aythya fuligula. Next base: position 35,986,733 of record NC_045593.1, read on the forward strand.
CTTTATGGCCAGAGTCTTTCTTTTATTTACTTACTAACACAATCAGATGCCTAGTCTGATTTGTAGTTTGTATTAGCAATGCATTCTTAAAATAGGTGGGTGAGATTTTCTGGGTTTATAGCAATGCGTTATTAAGGCATCAAATTTTCATAAAGTTTTCTTTCCTGTGCTGTTGAAGAAGTTGGTGGTATTTAAAGATTTCAATGCATGTCAACTAGGAACGACAGTATTCAAAAGAATAAGATATTTCTGAAAAAAAAAGTCAACACAAAAAGTCAACTTGCTGCCCTCAGGATCCTAAACTGCACTATTTCAAGGTCACTGGAGCCAAGGCTGCCCTTGAGTTTCACATTCTCCACCAGTCCTTCCTTGGTGGAGAGAACAAGGTCTAGCACTGCACCCCTCCTTGTTGAGAAGGAAGTGGTCACTAATGCATTCCAAGAACCTACTGAGTTGCCTTTGCCCTGCTGTGCTGTCCCTCCAACAGATACTGGAGCGGTTGAAGTCCCTCATGAGGACCAGGGCTGGTGAACATGAGGCTGCTTCAGTCTGTGGAAGGCCTCAGCTGCTTGGTCTTCCTGATCAGGTGGCCTGTAGCAGACCCCCACTACAATGTCACCTGTCCCTTCCCTCCCTTTAATCCTGACCCATGGGCTCTGTCAGCTCCTCACCCATCCCCAGGCAGAGCTCAGTGTTCTCCAGCTGCTCCTCATCAGCCCTGCCTGTCCTTCCTAAGGAACCCATATCCCTCCATTCCAACACTCCAGTCATGGGAGCCGTCCCACCACATCTCCATGATGCCAATAAGATCGTAGTCCTGCAGGTTTGCACACATCTCTAACTCTTCTTTATGCCCCATGCTACGGGTGTTATCATAAAGACATTTGACATTTGAGATGTGCCCCCAGTGAACTCCTTCGTGCTGCCCTTCAGGTGCTCTCCTGCTGACCCGTGACCCTTCTTCAGGCTCTGGGCACCTATCACTGATACTGGTGTCCAGCTGGGAGAAGTGGGGTGGATTGAGGTTCTCGTCCCCCCACAACTCTAGTTTAAAGTACTCCTCACCAGCTTGGCAAGCCAGTGACTGAAGATGCTCTTCCCCTCCTAGGACAAATGGACCCCATCAGCCACCATCAGACCAGGTTCTCAAAGTGAGTCCCATGGTCTAAGTAGACAAACCCCTATCTGCACCAGCCCTGTAACCATCTGTTGATTTGCCAGATTTAACTGGCCCTTTCAATCCCCTTCCCTTTGACCAGGATGAAAAAAACTACCTGTTCCCAGGAGTCCTTTACTGCTGCTCCCAGGTGGCTATATCTATTTTTATAACCATAAAAAATGAGAAGCTGGGTAAAGAGGAAATTAAGTGGGAAACCCATAAAGAAGCCAAGTGGTGTAGATTAAGATAGGAACTTAGGTCTTCTATTTCAGATCTTAGTCAGGGTTAAAACAAATTTGTTCAGAGGGAAAATGCTGTGTTGGTTATCTAGCTGACATTAGTGAGCTTCTGGTTAACAAATGAAATCTGTGATATCCAAGGATATTGTTAGGTTCTGGAAGCTTGGAAGAAAAAGGAAGCAGAGATATTGATAGCCACAATAGTGGTGATTTTCCTTTTAGGTCATATATTGTCCTCATGCACATGCTCTTTAAGATTCAGAAATAGCAAAAGTAGCCTAAGCTGCACCTTTCAGGTGTTTCCCCGTTTCCCTGTGATTTTTACCTAGCTGGAAATATGATTGTTTTGCTATATTAATTTCTAATTTAACGTTAGGCTGTGGTTAGTAGGCTTGTTCTTAGCATATGTACATAAATCATGGAATAGACTATGCTTTCTTATTTTTTTTCAGCAAAATTTTCTTCAATGTTCTGCTGATCTGTTGTAATATTTTTATATAATTAACACATTATGATTTTAGTATCTAACATAACTACATGACTATCACTGCTTCCAGTAATACTGCTGTGTTGAATAAAAATACACCGGTGCAAAATAACATCTTTTGTGTAGTAGAACATTCAAATCCAGAAAAGCTTTTAGCAGAGATTTAACTTTCACAAACTTTCTGAAGTGTATTTAAAACAAAACACAACAGCAAAATTGTTTTCTTGTTCTCATCTGAGATTTTTTTCAGAAGCTTTAAAATGATACAGGATAGCTGAGCGGATGTGAGACAGATACACGGCCTGTTTTCAAATAAAATCTTAGAGCTGCAAATGGTAAAACCTGAAGCAAGTATTCCAAGCTCAATTTTTATTAATAGAAATTAGAAGTACTAGGGACTGATGCAGCAAAATGCAGCCTTGTCTGAACGATGTTGATTTTTGCTGCCTTATTTGCATACTCTTGCATAGTTGATTGTAGATCTTGGTCTTCCTTCAAAAATTCTGTGTGGTTAAATTTCTGTTTGTTCAAGAGAACTCTTTACTATGTTGTTATTTCATGAGAAAGTGAATACCATGTAATTAATTCTCACTAAAACAGTATTTATTTATTTATTTATCTTTTTTTTTTTAATAATCATGTTCTGAATATTCATGGAGTATCTTTTTTTTTTGTTTATAAAAGCTTTAGCATAACACTTAAAATATTTTTGTCTTTTTTTCTTGTTTGTAAGGCTGATAAAGAATTTGTGTGGTCTCTGTGGAAACGTCTTCAACTGTCAAGTCCAGATTTAACACAAGCTGTCAGCTTGGTTGTGCAAAGGTGAGTTTGAAGATTTAGCATCATATTTTAAAAAACAAACAAAAGTGCTGATACCACACTTTTCATCTTTTTAATTGGGAATAATGCAGGATTCTAATAATGTATTACAAAAAATCCATTGTTAAATTTTGTCAAGAGTTTATAGAGTATTTTGCAGATTTCCTTTTTGGTTTAAGTTGAAATGTATTTTCAAGTCTGTTTTTACTGCTTTACTGTGCTGCAATTGAATTCAATTCTTATTTTATAAATGTAGTGCATGTTTGGATTTTCTGTTGAAATAGCAAAAGGAGGTAAATGACATTTTCTGGTGTCATACATAGTTAGATGACAGTTAAATGTGCAAATTATGTTTATTTGCTTTCTCAAGGAAGCGAAAAGCTAAGGCACGATAAAAGAAGAGATGACCATGCAATTTAAGTAATACTCCTCTGAGGATGCTAATGATGAGGATTTCCTCATATTACCTACCTCCTAGCATCTGACCGCTATAAATGTTAATTAATCATCACAGTGTATGATTGATTGTTTTAGAATGCTAATATTTACAAATTCATAACTTTTGTAGGCCAAAGATAAGAAAAATGTGAACTAGTTGGTAATGTGGCTATCAAAATTCAATCACTTGATTCTCTTACGGTCAAAGGATTTGTCTGTTCCGTGTCTCAGGATGCCACAAGATTCCTCTTATAAAATTAAACATTTTTTTTAAACTTCTTTACAATAAATCATTATGTTCTTTAGCAGGGAGTGTTTTTACTATAGTGTTGTCTCTCCTGTTCATCCTCTGCATTGCAAAAATAATGAAAATTTTGTTTAAAACATAGTATGACCAGAGCTAATTTTAATAAATATTAGCTAACTAGATCTAAGAGTTGTTGATATCCAGAGGAAGAAACTGATCGTTCAAGCATGTGTGGCTTATGTTAAAACAGCTTGTACCTAAGAATTCAGATGCCATGACCAGAAATGAATCAAGAATGGCTTGGGTTGGAAGGGACCTTAAAACTCATCTAGTTCCAACCCACCTGCCATGGGCAGGGACACCTCCCACTAGATCAAGTTGCTTAGGGTCTAACCTGCTCTTGACAACACCTTCAGGGATGGGGCATCCACAACCTGTCTGGGTGACTTGTTCCAGTCTCTCATCACCCTCTGAGTGAAGAATTTCCTCCTAACCTCTAATCTGAATCTCCCCTATTTTAGTTTTAAACCATTCTCCCTTCTCCTGTCATTATCTACCTGAGTAAAGAGTCCTTCTCCATCTTATTTTTTTTTTTTAAGACTACTTTAATTATTGAAAGGTCACAATGAAGTCTCCCCGGAGCCCACTTATATCATGGCTGATCATCCCCAGATCTTTTAGCCTTTCTTCACAGGAGAGGTGCTCCAGCCCTCTGGACCTGCTCTAACAGCCCCACGTCATTCTGGTGCTGGGGGCCCAGACCTGGACACACCACTCCAGGTGGGGCCTCACAAGGGCAGAGCAGAAGGGGACAATCCCCTCCCTCCACCTGCTGCCCACCCCTCTGCTGATGCAGTCGAGGATGCAGTTGGCCTTCTGGGCTGCAAGCACGCACTGCTGGCTCATGTCGAGCTTTTTCTCCACCAGAGCCCCAAAGTCCTTCTCTGCAGGGCTGCTCTCAGTGAGCTCTTCTGCCAGTCTGTGCTCATGCCCTGACCCATGTCCAGACTTGTTGAACCTCCTGAGGTTCACATGGACCCGCATCTTCAGCCTGTCTAGGTGTATAAGTTTGTGTATATAGGCATATTTTGTATGCCTTCTCTTTCAGAAGAACATACTACTGCTTTAGAACACCTCTTGTGAACTCAAGGCTATGTATCTATATTGTATATTTCTCCTGTTTCTCAGAGTTATGGAATTAAGAGGGAAGAAATTGCTTTCCCAGCATCTTTTTAGGTGTTATCTTTACCCTAGAGAATCTTGGAATAGGTTTGTATAAAACCTATTCAGTATACAGGAGTTTTATTAATCATGACTTGAACTTTGGGGTTGCTTTGATTTGACAGATGGAGCAGTAGTGTGTATTTTTCTCTTTAATTGATGTAGCTTCATCTCTTTTTCCTGAGAAAGGTTTAATTGCCTCTTTGGAAATAATTTCTAGCCCACTTTTCCTGTGAATCTTCTGCACAACCAAATTACAGCCCTATATATTCTCCAATTTCTCTAGCTGTAGCTTTCAGTAATCTTTTCCAAAGTAGTGTCTGTTTCATGACTTTACCTTTTTGCACTCCTTTCACAAAAGTTTTTTCTCATTTGCCACTTTATAGCAGTAAATACAATTATTGATATCACAACAGTGTCAGTTTATCTCAATTCAGATATGTTGATTAGGTATTCTTGTAATTTGCAACTTAGCACTGTTGCTGGCCAGAAAATTGTAGGATGGGTGAGTTTTTGGCTTAGTTAATGTAGCAAAGATACTTGGATTTAAAGGGGAGAGGTGGGATTGTTCTATGTAGTAGTAATTTATATCTGATTAGAAAAAAGAAAAAAGCCGAACTCTTCTTAGAGACTTCTCTCCTTTCTCAGCTGTAATAGAAACATTGACCCTGTTGATAACATTTTCCAAGTTGATAACGTTCTCCATCTTTGCTTTAACTACTAAGTGATTTTGGAATAGATACAAACAGAATGGAATGGATGAATGAACTTTTGTTGTCTCTGCTTGGGACAGTGTGACATGGGTGCCTCAAATGTTTGTGTAGCTTTATTTTCAATGTGTTCTACTAAAAAATCCATCACCAGTAAGCTTTCTGTGCTCACCTTCATTACAGACTGTCTGAGAAAAGAAGCCAGCTACCTATTGGAATAAAACTGTATCTAAGAAGGTGTAGTCTTTCTGTACCCCAGATCTTGTATATAATGAACTAGTCAATATTGCCCAATAAAAAAACAGCCAGATTTTCTTTAGGAGATTACAATATCAGAAATAAAAAGATGGAAGTGTGAAAGGACAAAATGTTCCCTTACATCCTTGTATACCACGGGTGCATAAAAAGAAGACAAAAGAAGTATGTATTAGAAATAGAGTGGGCAATACTAGCTACACAGTCAGGTAATTTATATTTGTAACATTGAAGTATTTGTTATAGTATCTTTTTCTCTAATAAATCAGGAAAAAAAAAAAGGCATAATTTGGAGGATGTAGAAGGGAATTAACAGTAGGTTTCTATTATTTGTCTGCTATTTTGAAGTGCTTTCATGGTCCCAAAATAGAAGTTCACCTGCCCTAAAATTGTAAAAATGTAAGTGGTGCCTTTTTATGGCTGTGCTCTTGATTCCTATAATACACCAATGATATTTTACTTTTCAGCAGTCTTTGCAGTTCTTGCTGCATAACTGTAACTACATTCCCATTTTAATATTCAGATATAAACAAAAAAATATCTTTACTGTGCAAATGAGAAATGCCTTTGGGATATGTAAAAGCCTCCAGGTATTTTCAAACAAGCCATTGTAAAAAGTACATCTCATGTTAGTATACTTTCCAGCTACTTTAAATACTATTGATCTCCAGTGTTATGTAAAGAGCATGCTATTTCTAGTTCACTGCCTTTGGAAACATTCTTTTTTTTTTTTTTTTTTTTTGATGATGAATTAAAAAAAAAGGTCTTAGAATGCTTAGAATGTACCTTTTACAGGTAAATTCACATGTAAACTCAGAGTCAAGGTTCAGATCACAGTATCAAAGGTTCTGAAACCTTTTGGAAACTTTCAGAGCGCTCCTTAGGACTTCTACAGTACATGAAATCTTGCCAGGTCAACAGATTCTGATCTTCCTTTAGGGGTTTCTAGCTGACTCCGTTCCTTTCTTCTGAAAAAGAGGGTGTAGCAGGGTCCATTACTTATCAAACTATGGCAGTGATACAAGACCTTGTGGAGATATAGCTGGAAATTGTATTATGCTAGGTGATATCCTTCTAAATAGGTATACATGGAAAACTTTCCTTAAATTTATTTTTCCCCAACTAAATTCCATGTGTGCTGTCTTGAAAGATTTAGCAAAGAGTGGGAATTAATTTATCATTTGGGGCCACTCTGAGAAACAGTCCCAACCTAACAGTAGTGCCAGTAGATGAGAGAGTTGTGTTGCTCTTGCTGAGGAGTTAATTCTTTCTAAAGGTGTGCAGATAGAAGAAAACAGGCCTAAAGAGCAAGTCATCAAATAAACAAAAAATTTTGGGGAAGATTATTGTAAGAAGTTAAGCTACATTTTGCTGCATCTTGTGGATAACAAATTGTTGAAAAAACATGAGGTTGGTATAGATTCCTCACTGACTGAAGATGTGCAGATGCACTTAAAATGACAAGTACTTTTTATGGAAAAGGATAAGTGAATGCTTTGTATGTATGAGCAATATAGATTGATGCTAATTGAAAAAATAATTAAAAAAAATGTAACTTGCTTTTTTTGAAGGGATGATAAATAGCTTGCAGAAGTTTACTTAAACCACTTACCATTTTACTCCTGTGCAAATTACTGGGAAACAGTATGACAGAACTAGGAAGTAAACAAAATCTAAAGCATTTTTAAAGGCGATTACCATTTTGTCACTCTGAGTTTAAAATGAAGTGGACTCCCTTGTTATTATCACTCAATAAAGTGGATGGAATAATAGAGCATAAGGGTACAACCTTTCTATCTAAGGTCAAATAATTGAGATTGTCTACAGTTGATGAAAGTTTAATATCCTGTTTCATTAAAAATTCTCAGAACATTGAACATAAGTCAACATTCCATGGAGAAGAAAGTATTATGCAGCTTGCATGTGTGCATATCTGCATATCGGAGCACAAAATATTGACATGATAATTGCAGTCAAGCCTGATTGAACAGTGGCCTCTGGGAATTCAGCTGGTGTTGTACCAACTGGATGGCTGCTCAGGACACAGTTTGAAATGCAAGGTGCAAGTTAGCACTTTATTCAGCACAGGCAGGCATCATTTAAAAATCCTTGGGGGAAACCCTGGTGATGTGCAGATGTTAAAGCAGTCTGTTCTGAAGTGCTGATATTTTAAACACTGTAAGAGAGTTGTGTATTTTAGATGAAAAATGTTTGCAAAATTATTAGGGAAAATGTCACTTTATTTTCTTTACTACTCTAGTGTAAAAATACATTTGGTATTTTATGTGCATTGCTTAAAATAAGAAACAGGAATAAATCATCTACCAAACTAAGTTAGAAATAGAAGAAAAATTATATTTCTATAATGATGCTTTTCTATTTGTTATACATGCTGGTATACATGATCTGGTAATAAATATAGTTCTATAAATAATTTACTAAAGAAACAACTTCATTTTACAATTTTTTTTTTGTAACCAGACCTTATGTTATTTCTGTTAAGAAACAAGGATAGACTTACTCAATTTTGATACAGAAAATATTTGCTGTCTCAGAGGAGTGCAATATCTATGCCATCAGTTTAAGTATTTGTTTTTACTCTGTGCAGTCCAAATCTTTTAAAAATACGATTTGTAATTATTAGAAGGAGAAGGAAAAAAATGAACTAATAATTGTGTGCCATATAAAATGCATTATGAAGTATAAGCATCTTCTAGGATTGGAGGTGAGAATAAACTGTACGGGTAAATGAGGACTGTTTACTTCTTTTTTTTTTTTATCACAATAGGTGCACAGAAACAGGGCTCTAGTTGAAAGATAAAGGCATATGCACTGTTTCTGCTAAACACTAACTGTACAGCCACAGGGATTAATGTAAATTACAATATTGGTGTCATACTTATACATTATTATACATTGACTGTATAATGTACAACTTTGCACATGGGCTATTCATTGTCTATGTAGTAACAACACTGAATGTATGCACTTGTGTAAAGTATATATGCAAAGCAGTTGGAAGTGTGAAGACCAGGAGGGATGACAGTTACATTAAATGGTGCATCGCAGAAGTTGACTATAACTTTTTTAAAAATAAGCATATGTTTAGAAGTGTATATATTGTATATAATATATATAATTTATATACATATATAATACATATATGTATTATATGTATACATATATAATACATACATATATGTATTATATTATATATATGTATGTATTATATAGGTAAAATACATATACTATTAAAATAAAATGTTTGATTATCTGTTACCACATAGCTCCAAGTTCTCAGAGTACTCTTTAACTTTCTTGATTATTTAAGGCCAAATCTGTAGAACCTGCTCTGTTTGTTGTTTTTTTTAATCTTGCTATTTGTAAAACTGAAAGGAGGTATGCCATTGATTTTTTTATTAGATAAAATTGTTTTCATTAAAACTATGTAACGATGGCATAATTGCATGTAACTTTGAATTATTTTTTCTTGAAAATGGTTAATTGCTTGACTTATTAAGACCTGTGGTAGGATATAATACGATTCTCTTCCCAGAATGCTTTCGTTGAAGATTCTAGGAAACATACTGTCTTACAATACTTCCCCAAACTTTTTTGTTTTGAAAATCTTTTTTTGTTTGTTTGTTTTTGTTTGTTTGTTTTTGCAATGATTATACTGTTTCAGAATGAGTATTCTGTTTCACACCTCATTGTGAACACCTAAACGTTTCCTTATAGTCTAATGTTTCATTTTTGACAAGTCATTAAAAATGGGCCAAACCTCAAAAATATTATCCTGTCCTGTTGTGTAATGTATAGCACAACACAGGAAAATATCATATCAGGAAAAAACTTGAGCTTAAGAATATTTTTTCAGTTTCTTCTTTTTTTAGAAAGGTAAATCTATATAATCTTTGTAACTAAATACAGCTGTGTTAAACATTTGAAATAGGTAGTACTCATGGGAAAACTGATTGGAGCTTAAAACTTGTACAAATTGACAGCCTCTCTTCACTCCATTTTTCATCCTAAAGAAGTCTGCAAATATTCTTAGCTCACATCATTATTGCTCATCAGTGGTTCTAATTAGCTAAACAGGAGTTTGTCTCAGTCATTGATCATCATCAGCTTCTTGACAGTGCCTGAATTTTTTCCCATATTCCAGTGGACCTTTTTTAATATGTTGGAAATACATAACGACTCAATTAATAAAGTCAGTTGAAGATTTTTCTACATGTTTCTTAAAAGGAGGAGGAGATGACTGCAGTTCTTAGCTAATCTCATTTTAAGGCACAACAACAGATCCAAATATGATATGCAACTTCCAGTAACGTTACCTTGAGTGTCTGTGGGGAACTGTCTTGTAATGAATATTGGAAGTCATCCTATGCCAGCAGGAGGAGCTGCTGATAAAGTTCCATGTGAGATTTCAGCTTATGCTTTAGTCTTCTGAAGACATCCGTCATGTGTGTTTGCGTTCTTAAAATTATTATTATTATTATTTTTTTCCTTTTTTTTTTTTTTTTTCTAGAGCGGCGTGTGATAACTAATGAAGCTATTTTGGGGGATATTATACAACCTGCATAATCTTGAGAATCCGGAAAAAAAACAACCCACCCCTCATAGCCAAAAAAATCCTTGAATTTACATTAGATTTTTTCCATTTACCCCAAAGGGCTGTGCTGCCATTCAGAGGGACCTCAACAGGCTGGAGGGATGGGCCAAGAGGAACCTCATTTAGATCAACAAGGGCAAGTGCAGGGTCCTGCACCTAGTGAGGAATAACTCCAAACACCACCACAGGCTGAGGGCTGACTTGCTTAAGAGCAGCTCTGCGGAGAGAGACCCGGGAATCCTGGTGGACAGCAGGCTTACCATGAGCCAGCAATGTGCCCTTGTGGCCAAGAAGGCCAACAGTGTCTTGGGGTGCATTCAGAAGGACATTGCCTGCAGGTCAAGGGAGGTGATTCTCCCTCTGGGTGGGGCTCAGCCCTGGTGAGGCCACACCTGGAGTATTGTATCCAGCTCTGGGCTCCCCAGTGCAAGAGGGACATGGAGATACTGTGGTAAGTCTAGAGGAGGGCTATGAAGATGATGAGGGGACTAGAACACCTGTCATACAAGGACAGGCCAAGAGAGCTGCCTGTTTAGCCTGGAAAAGAGAAGACTGAGGGGAGACCTCATCAATGGGTGTAAGTATCTGAGGGGAGGGTGTCAAGAGGATGGAGCTGGTCTCTTTTCAGTTTTGCCCAGAGACAGGACGAGAGGCAATGGGCACAAATTGAAGCACAGGATGTTCTGACTGAATATGAGGGGGCACTTCTGTACTGTGAGGGTGAGAGTGCTGGCACAGGTTGCCCAGAGAGGTTGTGGAGTCTTCTCTGGAGATATTCAAAATCTGCCTGGATGCCATCCTGCGCAATGTGCTCTACATGTAGGTGATCCTGCTCGGCAGGGGGGTTGGACAAGATGATCTTCAGAGGTCTCTTCCAACCTTGGCCATTCTGTGACTTATGATGATGATCATGATAGATCTTTATTTTCAAACTTTGTTCCTTCACAGATCTTTTCCAAGTATTTGGTTGAGGATCATATAAATAGATAAAATACAGAATTTAATTACAAATGTGCTTTGGACAACTGGCTCTTCTGTGCATGTGTTTACATATACTGGCATATTTTTTGCTTAAGTGACTAATAAAGGTCTGCTTTTTTTTTTTCTTCTCTCCAGTCTCACACTTTATTCTTAAAACCTCTTTGGTGCAGCCTTGTCCTAAAGTTACAGGGCTCCGTAAGTGCTTGACTACTGATAAAACACCAGAATTAGGTATGCATACTATTTTTCAGTTCTCAAGAGAAATCTGTTCACTTGCCTGGTTCTTGGTTGGTTTATTCCCTTTCTTCTCCTTCTCTCTTTAAAATGAAAAAAAACACCTGTAGAATTCTTTTGAGACTTGCTTTGAGGTATCTGCCTTGACCCATCAGGTTTACAGATCAATTAATCCATTAGAAAACAAGTTTAATAAATTTTAAAGTGATGATTGCATGGCTGAGTTAAGAGGTTAGTTAATTATCCAGTATTTGTGTTTAATTAGGCTTAGTTTTAAAAAAAGGTTGGCTCTCTGAGCAGAGGTAGTGATAAGAGGAGCTGGAAAGACAATGGCAGATTGTGGATGGTAGGTGAAGTAAGAGTGCTGAGAGCAATGGTTTAATGTAAAAATACAAAATAAAAACAGCTGAACTGAAATGGGGAGGGAAGTAAATCACTGTGGGAGCAAAGCATGGATGGGACATTTCAATCAGCAGTTGAGGTCAGGATTCCTTTGAGGACAGGAGGTAGCATTATTCAGTGGTTTGTGTGTTTTGTATTGTATCGTCCAACTCTGTGTTGGATGCATTACTATTCTAAGTATTTCATAGTAGTGACTTACTTTTTTGTTTGTTTTCTATAGCTTCTAAAGTTTTGTTTCAAGCAGAGCAGTTATATGTACATCTAATCTTAAAGTCTTGATTTTTTTTTCCTAGTTGTAACTAAGAGGTGAAGAAACTTGGAGTAACATAAATCTACAATTTAGTATGCATCACTTCATCATGGTGTATTGTCATTACAAGAGAGAGAGATCCTTCCTCCCAAAATATTTGAGTTTTGTGTACAGCAAACACTAACTTTGAAAAAGACGCCTGGTAGCTGCTAAGGGTAATTGAGTAAAGAAGCTGAATATGAGGAAGCAATGGTAGTTTTAGGCTGGAGCAAACTTTTGGCTCTTTTAAGTTGCATAATAACAGACAGTACCTATCGTGAGTGGTAGACTTGTTTCAGGAATGTGCAAACTTCTGTGATGAGCGTTAGACAAGTATCTACACTCTGAGTTTTTCTTACACTTTATTATTAAAATTACTGTAAAGATATCGTTACATTGCAAAGGTTAATAAACTTTTCAGAAATATTTTTTTTGAAACCTGATAGTTTGAATTCTGGAAATTAGTGTTGTGGTTTAACCTTGGTAGGCAGCTGAGCCCCACACAGCAGCTCACTCACCCCCCTGCAACAGTATGGGGATGAGAATCAAAAGGGTAAAAGCGAGAAAATGCATGGGTTGAGATAATGACAGTTTAGTGTGTAAAACAAAAACTGTGCAGGCAAGCAAAGCACAATAAGGAGTCCATTTACAACTTTCCAGATGCTCAGCCATTTCCTGGAAAGTAAGGCTCAATCACACAAGGTACTTGGGAAGACAAACACTGTAGCTCCAAACGTCCCCCATTCCTGTCTTTCCTCCCAGCTGTGTTACTGAGTATGACACACATGGTCAGCCTGTGCCGGCTGTCCTGACTGTGTCCTCCATCAGCTCTTGGTGCACCCCAGGCTCCTCACTGCCAGGACAGCAGGAGGAGCTGGAAAGGCCTTGGGTCTGTGTGAGCACTGCTCTGCAGCAACTAAAATATTAGTATGTTATCAACACCGTTTTGGTCAAAAATCCGTATGAAGAAAATAGCTCAATGCCACTCAAAGTCAGTGCAACTAGTTAGGCATTACTGTTAGGGTGGGTCATTTTTAATTGCATGTTGAGTATTATGAAACCTCTTTGTTCTGTTTAGTCTCTTCTGTTGTCTTTTTTTGTCACTAGATTTTTCTTCAAAAGACATCACAGTGTAACCTTTAGGAATACATGAGATAACTTCATATTTACACAGATCTCTGTAAGTACAGTCCACTTACATGTAGTTTAGTTTTATTAGGTATTCAAAGAGAAAGTATGGAACACCTTCTGTACAATATATTTCACAGCTCACATCTTCCTAGCAACATATCATAGCAACTCCTTGATGCTTGTGATAGTAAGAGATCAACCTCTTTTAGGTCAGGATCTGATACGCATTTTCCTGTTTAGTTTCTTCTGGAATACTTGTTGAATATTCATGTTTTCACTTTTCTCTCTTAATTACAGCTTCTGAATTATTTTATCTATAGAAATAGATTTATTTATGCCATACAACTACTTAATATCCTATACATTTATTTTTTCTCCAAGGTATGTGTAATTTAAATACATATCTTTTCAGGCATTTTTTCTTTATTCTTTTTTGAATGCTACAATGCATCAGTTCTGTATTTGCAGTAGGAGATCATTTACTATCACACATGAAACCTTGAAACCTTGGTTCCCAAAACCCTTGCTGTAAATTCTATACCATTTTTACTTAATTCTTTATTTACTCAAGATCAGACTAGATATTTTAAGTCATTATTTATTTAATTTATTTAAATGTATATGGTATTGAATGGCCTACAGGGACACTGGTCTTTAGCCTTTAAAATCACTCATAGGAGTAGAATATGCAGTTAATGCTGGAGAACAAAAATTGCCCATGTCTGCTCCCTGTTACATAATACTTTGTTGCTTCAATAGATTAAGCTTTTTGGACACAGATGAATATTCTTATTCACTTTTGATCAGATTTACAGAGTTAGGAATGCCACTCTTCCCTTCCTTTCTACCTCTGAAAGATTCCCATTTTGGTGGAGCAAAAGCTGCACAGATAGGATTCTTTGCTTCTAGGGATGGCTTATGTCTAGCAATAATGGAAGTTTAACTGTATAATGACAGCAGGGATGATCTGAATGAATTTCTGCTTATTTGCCACCTGTGGTGCTTGGGATACCTGAAATTGGCCATTTTTCACTATGAGAATAGTACATTTCTCGGATCATTTGTCACAGATGCATGTGACAGGAATATCTGCATCCCTACTATTAAACCATTCCTTCTCTTTTTTTTCCTGAAAGAGAAGCCAGTAAGCAAAGTAGTATTTAAAACAGTTAAAGGAACAGTATCACAATGTGATGAGGTCGTTCTACAAAGTGTTAGTGACTTATCAACTGGTTTTCTGTGAAGTGTTGTGAAGATTATTATAGCCCTGTACTTATTACCACATTGGAGAGGCTCTGCTCATTCGTTATGCAACCTTCCCAGTCTTCTTTATCTTGTAAAAATTATATATTCCATCCATGTGTAAGATAGTAAATGGTAAAATTGTCATCTATGATATTCAGAAAAAAGGTTGTTTCAGACAGAAATGCTGTGTAGTCCAGAGAAGGACTTCACAAGTCCAAACAGCTTTGTGCGTCTCTTTTACCAAGAAGGGAAAAGCATTTTGTTCAGTCTGTATACAAGTGTACTTTATGCAGCTGGGGAGGAATGAGACAGATAATTTTAGCTATTTAAAAATGTATTTTAAGACCTTTTGCTTCAGTTTCTTTTAGAACAAAGTTGTGTTAGCTGTTTACAGATGTAATTTGCTGTCACTTGCCATATGCTCCCTGATTAATTCTGCAAGGCCTGTCAGTTTCAGATAATTTAATTTTCTGTGCTTTAAAATGACATTCATTATCAGGACATGAAAAATTCAAATGATTAACTGCAAATTATGACTAATAAAGTGTCTATTTTTTTTGTTTGTTTCCAGAGAAAAGCAGAAAGCTGAAGTCAAGGACAGAAAGGTATTAGAGATTTTGCAAGCCAAAGACAGCAAAATAGAAACCCTAGAACAGGTTCGTATTATATTTAAATAGAGCAGTCAATAAACTTTTATCATTGACATCAAATTTATATTTCTTGAGATGCAAAAATATTTTGTTGCGTCTTAAGGTGAAAGTCACAGGTGATTCAGAAATTATAGCCTTCTGGTAAAGTGTCAATTAAACTCAGAAAAGTTGTTCAGACAGTTGACCGGTTACTTAAGAAGTTCCTCTGAGTTTAGATGAAACTTCTTCTGGAAAGTTTTAGTAAATTGGTGCCTAATTTTACTTCACAGAATGATCCAAATTTGGATTTTAATCTAATAGAGTTCTGACTACGTTTTGGATGTAATATGCTTTTGGTTGGACAGATTTTTCTATTCTGACAAGTGCTTTAAGCAAAAATAAAACATTTCTGGAGTAATGAGGACTAACCATTTAGTATACTAAAAGCAATACAGCTAAGTATTTTAGTGTTACTAACATATAGCAGTATTAAGCTAACTGTTACCATAAACTGTATGACAATATTGGCAAATCTGAAGTGACATACATAAATGAAACGTCTGTCATATATGTTCTTTACTGAACTGCTTGTTCAAAATAAAAATGAGTACAGTGTATCAGCACAAAATTAAGTGAAAAACATGTAGGGAAACAAGCTGTCAGTGAAATTGAGGAAATGAGCTCATTTCTAAAAACTAAATTAATTATTTGAAAAATAATCAAAGCTGTTGAATTCCTCACAGGATTTGAAGTATTATACTTATGTAACCAATACTTACAAGCACTAAGAAGAAGCAGAACACCTTTCTTTTCCTCATGAATCTCAAATGACTTCCTTCTCAAAACTATGAGGAAAAGAGAGTTTGCTTTTCGTTACTAAGAATGTTAATAAGGAAAAAATCATGATTAAACCAAGTGTAATTTGGGGGGAGAGAAAGAGAATTATAATTACAGATAACAGCTGATACCATAAGCACAGACAACAGTCTAGAGTTTGTTTTCAGCTGCCTAAGTCCATCCATTCCTGGGGATAAAAGGCTCGCTGATAAATGTAGTTGTTTTTATAGAATCATAGATGGGGTGAGGTAGGAAGGGGCTTCTGGAGGTCATCTGGCCCCAAATCCCCTATTCAAGCAGGAGCAACTTACCCAGGACCATGTCCACATGGCTTTTGCCTATCTGCAAGGAAGAAGGCTCCACAGCTTCTCTGGGCAACCTGTGCCAGTGTATGGTCACCCTCACAGTGGAAAAGTGCTTCCAGATTGTGAACATCAGGACAGAATCTCCTGTGCTTCTCTTTGTGCCCACTGCCTCCAGTCCCGGGACTGGGCACCACAAAAAGGAGCCTGGCTCTGTCCTGTCTGCACCCTCCCTTCAGGTATTTATCGGCAGTGATGAGATCCCCCCCACGCCAAGCCTTCTCTTCTCCAGGCTGAAGACTCCCAGCTCTCCCAGCCTTTCCTTGTGTGAGATCAGCTCCACTCCAATGATCACTGTTGTTGCTCTTTGTTGGACTCTCTCTGATAGCTCCAGGCCTCTCTTGTGCTGGGGAGACCAGAACTGGACCCAGTGCTCCAGGTATAGCGTAACCAGTACTGAACCAAGGGAAAGGATCACCTCCCTTCATGTGCTGACTGTACTTCCCCTCATGCAGATGAGGATACCCTTCACCATTTTTGCCACACGGACACGTTGCTGGCTCATGGCCTGGTTGGTTTCCAACAGGATTCCCATGTCCCTTTCTGCAGAGCTGTTTCCAGCTGGGTATGTGCTGGTGCCTGGGGCAGCTGTTCTGCAGACAAAGGACTCTGCACTTCTTCCCCTTGTTGAACGTCATGAGGTTCCTGGCAGACATTTCTCAAGCTTGTCCAAGTTCCTCTGGATGGCAGCATGACACTCTGGTTTATCAATCAGTGCTGCAAGGTTTTTGTTGTCAGCAATATTAGGGCAGCAATATCTGCCCCTTCAGCCAGATCGTTAACAAAATTTCTCCCGATTCTCACAGAATCACAGAATCACAGAATTTCTAGGTTGGAAGAGACCTCAAGATCATCGAGTCCAACCTCTGACCTAATGCTAGCAGTCCCCACTAAACCATATCCCTCTGATTGCCTAGACCCTAGGATCTTTCTTATTTGAAAGAGGTAACTTCTATAGTCAGTGGAATAAACTAGTTTCCAGAGTTTACCTGCTTTGGATTTGTTCAAAAACTGATACACCTGCTGCCTGACAAGAAACACCACTGAGGTGTGATTCTTCATCCTTTTATTTCGTATTAGAGCAGTGGTTAGAGTTTCTGTGGTTTTAGTTCCTCAATGGCTGTAGATGTGATTCATAATGCATCTGGTGCTTACATGTACATCGAAGTTATTAAGCAGCAATTCGTGACTGTTGCTGCATTTTTACCCTATCCTTAGTTGAAAGAAAAAAAAAAAAAAACTGTGTAAGATGCTTGTAAGGATTTGTGTGCAGTAATGTGCTTTTAAGAAAGACTGCCTGCTGTGCTAGCTTTTGAACCTGTAGCATGCATCTCCATGAGATTGCTATCTGTGGTTTCAGATCAATTTTGGAAGCTGAAATTGATATTGATCAGAAATCTGAAATTGATTGTGTGCATTGAAGTTACTATCTGCAAGTGGAGAGAGACTGGAAATGTAACTAGTACCAAGGAAAAGAGGCAACCAAGGAAAGGATGGCTTGGCAACATGATGGGAAGAATCAGCTGATGAGTAGAACAGAAGCTGCTTTTTCTGTGATAGTGCCTGCTGAAACACATGTTTCAATTGAGCCATTTCGTGTAGTTTCCAATACTGTAGTATTGACTCATGGAGTGGATTGTGAAGGGCACTGGTTGGTGTCAAAGGCCAGTGCTGTGTATTAAAGCTGTATACAACACCGGTAGCATTCTGGTCTTACCTCATCCGTTTCCTAGGATGCCACCAGATTGCAAGAAAGGGGGATTGTTTTCTGAGTTTGTAGAGTGTTCATGGTGGTTTGGACCCAAAGGGTAATCGAAGACTTGAGCTGGGATAGAGAACAATATAGTGGGGAGCATTCTCATTTATTTTGTCTTTCTGTATTTGCTCATTCTTTGTTTATTTAAGGAGAAATGACATTATTTGTGTAATTAACATACCAATGTATTGTTTATGAAAGTGTCAGCTTTGGCAGTAATAACACTGGAAGTTCTGTTCTATAAAGTATAGAAAACAACAGTTCAACCCTGCATATTGCAGTCTACCAATCTGTTATGTCTGGGAAGGTGGGATTATCCAGTCTTTTTTTTTTCTGTTGTTTTCCCTTCCTTTTCATGCATCACATTGGGATATCAATTACAATAACATTTGTCACAAGGGTATGTATTTACTAGGAATTTGAGTGGCCACTGATCAGCTGATGGTACAAATCCATGCTGCAAATGGGAAAAAAAAAGCAAATAAACTTGTTCAACATGTGAGCTGATGTTGCTGCCAGAAATAGCAACAAAACCCTAGAATGAAATTCTCCTTCTCTTGTATTCTGCTTAGACATTGTCCTGACATGCCGAAGAGCCCATTTAAAATGACCATAAATAGGAAATCTTATTGCCCACACTGTAGGTGAGATGCCTATAGTTACTTAATACTGAGAGCTAAATTAGCTTTATTTGTACTGAGATGTTTCAGCTGGCTGAAGACATTCCTTTTTTTAGGATGTTACAGAAAATCTACTAAAATAATTAATTAATTAAATGTGAGTACAGTCTTTAATCAATTTTGTTTAATCGAGGAAAAAATTACTCCAATATTCATAAGAACAGAACTCATGGTTTTAAGTGTAAAAATGTATGTAAGTTTGTTTTTGCAAAATTTCTGCTGTCTGATAACTTCTCTGTGAGAAGAGAGCACATCCATCGACCTTTTGTGTGCATTAGCATCATTCAGTCTGATGTGCACCTTTGCTAAATTAAAATGGTGTAATATTAGATTTAGATAAATGTATGACTGTTTATTTCTTGTAATGAGTTTATTGTGTAGCTACTTGTTTTTTCAACATTTTAAATGTTATGTGAAGCACTTGTGTACCTTTTGAAGGTCCAAATAATATCGTATTTATTGAAGTACTTATTAATTGGTAGTATTTTCATCTATTACTGCACATAACTCTGAAACAAAACATGCCATGTTTGAGCTTTCCATATTATTTTTCCCTTTATTCCTCCTCCTCTTATTACTGTCTTTGTAACTCATTGATCACTCTTGGTAGTCACACCTGTGCCATACCTGGTGTTTTGTGTATCAATTATTCTAAATGCTGTGTGGTAAAAATCTCACACCTTTGAGGGTGATGGCTAAATTGCTATACCTGTCTTATTGATGACATTTTTATTTTGTATGACTAATAGCATTAAGTCATACAATCAGAATCATTTAGAATGGAAAAAATCTTCAAGATCATCACCTACCAAGTCCCTTCACTAACTCATGCCCATTAGTGCCATAGAATCATAAGTCACTGTTTCAAAACTCTTTCCTCAGTAGTGTTGCATCCTTGCCATGTATGCGTAGTTTCTCTGTGTGTTTCAAGGAAAAGAATGTGTAACTACTCTACTGCCTTTATGTGGATACAGCACTTTCCTACAGTTATGATTATTGTTATTCTGAAGACTGATTGCTGCAGGTATCTTTTTCATTCTCCTTTTTTCTTTGAAAACATTTTTTCCTGGTGTACTTAATGTATAATGTTTGTATGTCTCAAATATATCACTGCTGCTGTCTCCAATGTCTTTCTCCCCGCCCCCTCCTTCTGTTAAAATAAGGTGAGGTTTTGCAATAATACATTCAAATTTGTGACTTTTAAACTATTAGTTTAGAGGATAGTGTGGGAGCAGGAAATTCAGTCTTTCGCCATGCATGCAATAGATTAAAATATCTTCACTTGTTTTCCTTAGAAGATGAAATTAAAGATGAGCAAAAGTAGCAGTAAACCTTTTTTGTCTTTACAACATTGTTAATTAATTAGGTTTCAATTCTGATCTGGTGGAACTAAAGCTAATCTTTTTGTCCTAGACCTTGTAAGGTTTCAAACCTTATCAACCGATTATACTCTAGAGGGGTTAAAATAGTACTAGCTTGCCTCATTATCTGCACTTGAAAATCTTCAGCTTGCTGTGCAAATCTGTATTAAAGCCCCTTTAATGGGTCCAATTGAAAGAAGCATAATTCTACCTTTAAGCATTAATTAACGCTAATAATTTTTTCTTAACTTTTGTACTTTCACCTGACTGTATTTTTCTTTGTAATAAAATGCTGTTATTAAATTAAGACAAATGTATACACACACATTATTGCCATCTTAACATTTTATTTCCAGTAGCAGATAACCTTGATTATTCTTGTGTAATGAGGGACATGAGAATAATTTCAGTAATAGGGAGTTTAGCTGAATGTGTCAGTGGTGATGAGATTATGTGGAGTTTGTAAACTCTTGCAAAAAAAGTTTCTCCAGTGAATGAGATTTATATTTATAGATAATGCAAGTGAACAATATCTGAGGACACAGACATTTTTTTCTTCAAACAGGTTTTTTAACTCAAGTTGTACCTTGGAAAATATTTCATCATTCAATGCTGGAACCCATTTGTTAGATGCAGCCCTTTCAGACTTCACTGGTGAATTATCATGTGTCTTTTTTACTGCTTGCCAACTTCTAGTTAGCATTCTCATAAAATTAAGGGAAAGAAATCTCGTTAAGGAACTGGCCTGCGTGAGAAAGACAAGAAGGAAAATATAATTCAAATAGTTGAATGTTGCTGATTTTGTTTTATTGATACAAGTCTACCTGAGGTAGGCAGTGTGATGACTATGGCTAATACCTGTGGGCTTGTTTGTCTGAAGAAATTAATAAGCAGTAAATTACAGTGTGCCTTTACAGCTCATTAGTACTTTTGTGTGAATTCCCAACAGGAATGCTTTCTCTGCAAGTTGAAAACGTGTTTCTGTGTGCTAGCTTACTCAGTTTTGAGGAAAGAGTTCTCCCACTTAATCTACCAGACAGCAGCTATATTGGGTGATGGTACAGGTATGCTATAAAGCCACACTTGATTTTCATTAATTTACCTGAGTGGCCAAGCCTGAAGTTGTCTAAAGCTTCTGGATCTTTATTACTCTGCCTTCCTGTTCTAAGTTGTGTTTTTAGCCTGAAATGACAGCTGCACTCAGATTAGACAGGAAAAAAGTACAGTGAATGAAGAAAAGTGATGTTAATTGTCCTGTGCCAGTTCTACCGGTGTGAAATGCTTGATTCTTGTGTTAGCAGAGCTCAATATAAGTCTGGAAAGGAGTAAAAGAGATTTTTCTGTGGGCCTCATCTTTATGATGCTGTTTGTCCTGTAGGAGCTTGGGGTGTAGTGTGAGAATTTCCTGTCCAATTCAGGTAAAAACAATTAAGTAGCCAATCAGAGAAATGATGGGATAGCCTTTTTTCTACAGATTAAAATGGTTTCTAAAGTAATTGGAAACTGTTTATACTGTAGAAGAAATTGACTTCTTAGCTGTTTAGTGTATTATGTTTGTTTTAGTGAAACATTTTTTTTTTCAATTGTAAAATCAGTATAGTGAGTGGGTGAAGCTGGATTTTATTCCTCCCTCTAAGAACAGTGTTGATGAGGAATCTTTTCATATATCATGGCTTCTTACTTGAATACAGGCAGATTTGCTCACATTCAAGAAAACCCCTGTTCCTTAAGGACAGGGTAGCAGAAGGCAGCGTGCCCTTTGAGTTGAAGTACTGCCCATATGAATCTGCTGACCACACATAGGAGGGAGCTTATCAGAAAAGTTGATCATAGCAACAGCTGTTCTTTATTTACTATACCTGATCTGGCAATGTTGATGTATGTGAGTGTAATGAAATACTGCTGTGTCAGGAGTAAATGCTTGTAGGTGTCCTTTCCTGCAGATCTCATAGTCATACACAGTTTCAAAGACAGAGGCTATTTTGCTCTGAGGACCTTGTGCAGCCCTTGCAGAGGATGCCAATGTAGAAAAAATACCCAGTTCCATCAAGATCATGCTCTGCAATGAAGAGAAAAAAAATTCAGCAAATTATTGGTTTTCATTTGGAAATAGTGGGCTCAATAAGGGGTAAGGAGATATTTTGGATTTTCTGCTGCCTGATCCAGAGGGCTGGGCTGCTGCTTTGCATCATTTCAAATATATATATCTGCTAAGGAGAGGTGGAGTAGAGAATGTGTCAATGTGTTTTGTGATCTGGGGGTCGGCCTCTTCTCACAGATTACTGGACTAGAGGGAATGGTCTCAAGTTGTGCCAGGGCAGGCTTAGGTTAGAAATTAGGAGAAATTTCTTCTCAGAAAGAGTGGTCAGGCATTGGAACAGGCTGCTCAGGAAGGTGGTGGAGTCACTGCCCCTGGGGGTGTTCAGGGGGAGGTTGGATGTGGTGCTCAGGGACGTGTTGATATTGGTGGTAGGGGGATGGTTGGACCAGATGATCTTGGAGGTCTTATCCAACCTTAATGATTCTGTGATTCATTGTGCTGCTTTACAGAACAGTTTTTACAGGTCCCATAGAAAATCCAGTCTGACCTGATGCTGAGAACAACTAGACAAAAGAGGAAGGGGGATTTATTCAGAGCAGCTGATGGTTAAGGTGATGTTAGAGCTGTGGCAAGATTGTCAGTATCGATTATATTGTCAGTGTTAGTTATCCTGAGAGCTGTCATATCCTCATTAGAGGAAAATGGCCCATTAATCTTTAAATCTAGCAGATGCATTACTGCAATGCATGCTATACTGGGAGAGATGCTGGTTTTAGTGTGAAGCTACAGCTTTTCTTTTCAGCAGTGCCGCTTCATTTCCAAACTAGAGGTGTTTTCTTGTGAAAAGGTTCCCCTTCTAGGGCAGGGAGCTTGTGCGTATGTTGTTTCAGATATGGCAAATCTATTGCACCCATGCCAGAAACAGTATTTGGCTCCCACCGTCAATACAAAACCAGCTGCTGGCAATGCTTACCTTATGACTCTGCAGCAGAAGGAGCAGGCAGAAGTGATGCATGAGATTGTAGGAGATGGTAAGAAGTGAAAGAAATTGTGTAACCTTGTTTTAATGAACAAGATAAGGAAAGTGCTATGAAGTAGTTGTAAAGAGCAGCTCAAATGGAACACAATGGCGCATGTCATAAAGTTTTGTCATTGCTGTCATCTGCTTAGCAGATTTTTGGCTAGAATTTGTTCTTTTGCTGCTAGAGAAAGCAAGACGCTAGAGTTGCAAAACTACATGATGTCGCTACATGAAGTCCCAGTGTATTTCCACCACATGTTGAAATACTGAGAAATTCTGTTGGGTGGTATAATTAAGATAGCAAAATTTGCTGAAGATACCCAATTAATCACATCAGACAAGTCTAAAGAGCACAATGGGGAACATAGTGTTCATAATGGATTATACTGTTTGACCCTTACTTAATCTATGGGTCAGGAGAGAATTCAGGTGCAAGACCAACTACTGTCAGAAGAGCAAGAATATATTCTCCACCTGCAAAATGTCATCAGCTGCTTATATTTCTGATCTGCTTCTCTGTAGAGCCATTTCACCTGATACTCTTAGAACAAAAACAAAACCAACCTTCTTTACAGGATCTTTACTTTCTTTTCTTCCTCCTGGAAAAAAAAAAAAAAGACCCACCTTGTTTCTTTAATACATAAACAGTAGGTAAACACATCTGAATGGACAGTGTTTTGAGCATTTTTTTTTTTGTATACATCTCTAGGTTATGTTTATTTCATGTCTATTATTGATAGAAGTTCTGATATTCTCGTTAATGTTGGGAATGGATTTCCTGATGTCTTCTGGCAGCATCATTCTTCTTTTTATTAGGTAAATCCTTTTAAATTGTTTCTTCTTGGGGAGTCCTGGAGCATGGGATGGGATAAAGAAGAACAAACAAACTTATGGTGCTATGAAAATCAAGTGGACTCCTGCACTTCAGTTCCCCTCTCCTTGCTGTTTTTTTTGTTAAAGATTGTTATAGCTTAAGGGCAAACATGAAAAGCAGGCATTAATAGTGAGATATGTACTCATAATACTGTTGCACAAGTTACATTTTTATCCATTATACACAGTTGTTTTTTTACCTTGTTTTTTTCTGTCCTTCTTAGAAGTCAAGTTCTAAGTTGAATAGGTGTTTGTGAATGAAAGCATCATGTTACTGTAGAATCAGGTAGCACTGTCAGCATTTTACTTTTGGAGCTGTATGGATTTAAAAATAATTGCATTTTGTATCATAACTGGCTAGCGTCATTTTGACTATGAAAGGACAGTATACAGATTGCTAAGTGCAGCTGATGACTTCTATAACATATGGCTACCTTTTCATGAATTATTTACATAGAACTTCTGCTCATCCTACATCTGAAAATAATTAAAGGATCTAATGAATAGTCATGAGATGAAAGTGGATTTCTTTTGTTTGTTTTTTTTTTTTCTTCCGTGCTCTTTCTGTGGGAGAGCTGTATCTGAATGTGACTGGGAATATTACTTGTTAATTGTGCTTCTGAGTGTTCAAGTTTAGAACAATGAAGTTCAAAAAATATAAAGAGAAATTTGAGAAAACAAGGAAAGATGTGAAGTGTTGACAGTACTTTTTTAATGGCACCTAGTTAATTTGCAGTTCCTGCCAGAAGAAAGGAAAGTTGGAAACAAGGGGAGAAAGTTAGGACTGTGGTAAGCTGATCTCAGGTACGTGGTGACAAAAGGGTGGTGACAATGGTGATTTGATGACAATACATGTGTAAAAGTTGAAGGAGAAATTTTGAAGAGAGGCATTTTAAAAGGGAGAATAATAAATTTGTGCTTACTTGAGTTGTAATAAAATAATGTAAATTAATTAGTAAATTCATTTTGTTTAAGGTCTTGGTATTTCATAAAAAGTCATTGTTTAGGAGTTCCTCATCAGTTCCAGTTACCACTCTTACCTACATTTTATGAACCTGCATAGAAGCACGTAAGGAGTACTGATAGTAATCTGGTAACATTTTACACTGCAGTACTGTGAATAATCTTCCTCCACTCCAAAATGTGGAAACACTTATGTAGTAATAGTATGTACAACTCTTGTTTCGTAGTCCTTTCTGCATGCTTTTTATGTAGTGATTAAAAATATTTCACTGAAGTTCAATGAGGATATCTATAAGAACATCAAACAGTCTATTACTCTTGGTCATTGTATATACTGATACTCTTTTTGAAAACAGACTCCTAGCGTTATTATGTCACTTTCACTGTCTTGCATAAGGTAGTATACTGTCTAAATTCAGGCTGGATAAAAATGAATTTCAGTTTAAAAATCTATATTTTTGCTTATGTGTTCACAATAAATATGACGGAAAATTGTACCAAGATACTGACATGACTCTGATGTGCTTTTTTACAGAGCTAGGAGAAAAAAAACTTTTTCCCTTTATATTCTGATGTGCAGCTTAGCATGTGATTTTACTTCCCTTGCTGATTGACATTAAAGTATTTAAAACAGAAGTAGTTATTTCCAGTAAATAACTGGATATTGTTAAGGAAAAATAAACAAACAAACAACAACAACAACAAAACAAACAAAAAGCAACAACAACAAAAAACACCTGTATTGTGTTGTAGCTAAAGAGGTACCATGAGAAAAAGTAAAAATGAATTCTGGAACAACAGTCCTCTTGAACATCAGAAGATGTGCTCCAACAGCTCACGGTATTTCTTTCTTTGTATGTACTGTTGCCTGGAGCATTCTGGGTGCTAACAGTATATAAGGGATATTCTTTGATTCTTCTCAGTGAAGCAAAAGGGTATCAGCAGATTCCTTTGTTTTTTCTTAGAGTGAATTCACTTGTAGAATACAGTTTTATTTTGTGTATTTGGAAGCTTGTCTATGGAAAAATCTTTGCAAGTGTACTCTAGTTGTCTTAGTTATATACATTTTTTATAGTTCTTGGGCAGGAGGCTGTCAACAGCCTATTGAATGTTGCTTTTGTCCTGTTGTATTCAAACAAGCACAATTGCAGTCAATGCAGAATTTTAAGATTGTTCTTGTGTAGCATTAACCTGTCTTTTATGCTATCTAGACAAAAACAGTAGATACTGTGGGAATAGATGAATTCCTGATGAGTGTTTTTATCTGGTGAAGTCTGTCAAAATAACCTCATGTGGGAGGTTGCCCCATGTGTTTGATCACACTTTCTTCTTTTTTTTTTCCTGCTGTTTCACTTGCCTACCAGAATAGGATAGTCTTTTAGGAACACTGATTGTTTTCTCTGCTTCAAGAAATCAGTCTTTACTCTATTATTCTTATTATACAAAGTAATTCATGGGTTGAGGAAATAAAGAGCAAAAATAGCTGCCCAGGCAAAGGCAGATGATAATTTACTTAATTGTCTGTATCTTAGAAACTCTTCTTTATGACCCTTATTTCATGGCTCCTAAGTCATATTCCTGTGTTCCCCCCCCCCGGTTCTTTATAAGCCTGTGAAGTGAACAGATATGAGAATAAAAGTTCATTCTCTTTAGAGGAAAAGAGCATACAAGATGGTACCCAGGTAATATGCTTTGAAACATAACAGGAGTTTTTTCATGCAGATATAGCTTACCTAAATCATGTTTCACTACTGCTGCAATAGTTGACTTTGTAGACCATTCAGATGAGTTTGCTTCATGATGATTGATATGATGTAGTTGTCTTTTGTTTGATTTAAAGTCTTATGTGGGTCGGTTGTGGGGATAAGTAATTAATGTGCTAGTCTGATTCAGGATGATATGTGACTATGCTGCAAAGTATGCAAAGTAAGTAGTTTATTTGAGTTTAAAATTCCATCCCAACAATATTGAACAAACATTTTAAGCAGCTCGTTGCACTTTTGTTGTATCTATGTGCCTCCATTATTCTTCAAACTTCTGTAAAACATCGTGTTCCTGACATGACCCAAAGATCTTTCTGATTTTGCTTTACAAATGTATGTTTTACATAAAAGTTTAATGTATGCTTTATAAATGCGTGTGTGCGTATATTTCCAGTCACTAGTGGCGTTCCCCAGGGCTCGGTGCTGGGGCCGGTCCTCTTTAATATCTTCATCGATGATCTGGATGAGGGCATTGAGTGCACCCTCAGTAAGTTCGCAGATGACACCAAGTTAGGTGCGTGTGTCAATCTGCTCGAGGGTAGGAAGGCTCTGCAGGAGGATCTGGATAGGCTGCACCGATGGGCTGAGGTCAACTGTATGAAGTTCAACAAGGCCAAGTGCCGGGTCCTGCACCTGGGGCGCAATAACCCCAAGCAGAGCTACAGGCTGGGAGATGAGTGGTTGGAGAGCTGCCAGGCAGAGAAGGACCTGGGAGTGATGGTGGATAGTCGGCTGAATATGAGCCAGCAGTGTGCTCAGGTGGCCAAGAAGGCCAACGGCATCCTGGCTTCTATCAGGAACAGCGTGACCAGCAGGGCTAGGGAGGTGATCGTCCCCCTGTACTCAGCTCTGGTGAGGCCGCACCTGGAGTACTGTGTTCAGTTTTGGGCCCCTTGCTACAAGAAGGACATGGAGGTGCTTGAGCGGGTGCAGAGAAGGGCGACGAAGCTGGTGAGGGGCCTGGAGAACAAGTCCTACGAGGAGTGGCTGAGGGAGCTGGGCTTGTTCAGCCTGGAGAAGAGGAGGCTCAGGGGCAACCTTATTGCTCTTTATAAGTGCATTAAAGGAGGCTGTAGTGAGGTGGGGGTTGGTCTGTTCTCCCACATGCCTGGTGACAGGACGAGGGGGAATGGCCTGAAGTTGCACCAGGGGAGATTTAGGTTGGATATTAGGAAGAACTTCTTTACTGAGATGGTTGTGAGGCATTGGAATGGGCTGCCCAGGGAAGTGGTGGAGTCAGCATCCCTGGAGGTCTTTAAAAGACGTTTAGGTGTTGAACTTAGCAATATGGTTTAGTGGAGGACTTGTTAGTGTTAGGTCAGAGTTTGGACTCAATGATCTTGAGGTCTCTTCCAACCTAGAAATTCTGTGATATATATGTATGTGTGTGTGTGTATATATATATATATATATATATACATACACACGTATCCATACTTTTTCAGCATGGCGTAGCTTGTGTGCTCAATTGGATGCCTTAAAGAGCTGGAGCTGAACTTTGAGATTCTTTATGTGAATATTTGTGAATCTTGAACTCCATTAGAGCCAACAGACTCTTTTGGATAGGTAGAATTTCTAGGGGAGTTCTTTCAATGTTGACTTTGTCTTGATAAACGTTAAACAAGCAGCAATGAGCTAGAAGGATGACTCAGAGGAGCCACTTACTCAAAGTCTGTGAGGACTGGGGGATTGAGAGGATGGCAAACGAAGTAATGCTTTCCATGGTAATATGGAATTGTGTTTTAAAAGATGCAACTTAATCATTATCTGCCAACAATGACTTGTTTCTGTAACTGTAATATGTCTGAAGAACAAATATTTTGTTTTTTGAATAGTTAAGTCGTGTCTAGTAGGTTCAAAGTATGCAAGAGAGGAGTCCTTGGTAAAGATGAGTTTTCTCTATTTCCCCGTTCCTTCCATAATATCTACTGAATGCATGTTGTCATCCTGACAGTATATACAACCTTGCAAGGACCAAAATGCAAATGTTCTTACCAAAAAAGACAGGGATTTAAAAATAAAAAGAAAGCAAATAAACAACAGAAAAAAAAAAAAAAAAAAAAAAGAACTGGTGGGGTGTTTGGGTTTGTCCTACGTAGTTATGCAAAAATATTTCTAAGCAAACGAGAAAAATGCATAGACTGATTTTTCAGCAGATTGCCTTTCTAATATACTTTTAACTACACACATATGTACATATATGAAGTGTGAGCAGGCATATATATAAACAGACATATAAAAATGAAATCTAAAATATTGTGTGCACTCTTCTAAACTTGCTGATAGTACTTTAACAATTTGAACATCATGAAGTTAGCGTAGCATATTCACACTCAATTTATGAATAAGTTGTAGTGTCCTGAATAACAAATTACCTGGGCTAAAAAGGTTTATGCACTGTGGTATGATTCTGAGAAAAGTTTCATATAAATTTCTGAATCTGAAATTCGGGTTTAGTTTTATTTTGGAAGAAATGGAAGAATGGTTATGAATCTATAATCTTAGGAAAACTTTAACTAGAGTGTTTTTGTTTAAAGTGCCAATGCTGTAGAATGAGTCTCTGTAGGGGAGTTAGTTATATTATAAAAATAAATAACTGCACTAGAGGTTCAAGATTAAATTACCAATTAAATACTGTTTTAAATACAAGCTGGTTCAGTATCTTCACAGTTGAGTCTTTACATGACAGAACTGTTTGTAAAAAGGTGTATTAATGAAATCCTCTGGGTATTTTTTTGTCTGGTTGGTTGGTTGGTTTGAATTAATGACATGTGAGGAAAAATTCCAAGACATGAGAGTATGAGGTTTCTGTATTTTCTTTCACTTTTCTTTTGATTTTACTCTCATTTTTCTATTCTCTTTAATTCATGTTCATATTCTTTTCCACCTTTTTAAAAAAAGCTCTGTTAGAAAGTCTGTCATTTTGTATATTCTACTATGGCTGCTACCTACCACAAGATAGGTGTGTTGTTTTTTCCTTTTTTTTCCCCTCCTTGATAAACTAAAAATTTCATTGTGGAAAAGTAAAATACCCCTCATGCCTCCCTACACTATTTATTTGACATTATCTGTTCATGGTTGCTTGTTTTTGGTATTTGCTACAGAGGTTAGCTGTATTCCATTCTCTTTCTCATTATTCTCAAACTGCTTTTTAGGGTTTGTTCTTGCTTGGAAATATTTTCTTATCCGTAGTGTGGTATGTTTCATTTTGTAAAAAACATCACCAAATTTAGAGTAAATTAGAATAGGGATAAATTAATTGCTACATTTGTGCGAATGATATGTAGAAGATTTGAGGCTGATGGTAGGAGGAAAAGTAGAAAACAAAAGTATCTGCAAGAAAAGTGAGGATGTGTTGTGTAGAAAAAGGGAAGAAGTCTATAGAAGATAAGCAGATATGCAAAGTAATTCAGAAGAAGTTAAAACAAAGGTCTCTGTTAAGTAAAAGATGAAACAGCAAGGCAAAATACAATCCATAAAAAGAAATGAAGTGATACATTAAATGACTAAGTATTTTGCTAAATGCATGGACTAATTTCACAGCCTTCAAATATATTTTGCTGGAGCCTTTCTGTCACTGTAGTTTGCAAGTGACTTAAGTGATAATTGGCAAAGAAATAATTCCTACCAGCCTTAGTCTTAAAATCAAATATGTGAAATGAGTTTTTTTTTAATTTTTATTTTTTTTATGTTTTTACTCCAGTAATACTGAAAAGGGTGTTTTACTGGGTATTAAGAGTTTTGAAATGTTGTAACATAATGCATAAGACAGAGAAAAACATTCATATCTTGAGGAGACGCTGGTTTTCAGACCAGTACTCAAACTCTGAAAATTAACCTATCCTTCTGTGAGGATTGCATTGTGGACGTATTGCTGTTGGGGTACAGGTGCTCTGGATACCAACGCACAGATACTTCAAACATGCTGAGCAAGTGATGCCTACCCCTGCACAGCTTGCTTGTATCCATGACTGCTGGCTATACTATGCATGTTTTTTTTGTTGTAGGTGAATTATTTCAGTGGTCAGTGGTGACATACGTACTGTTTACCCTGTTATGTGTAGGTTTAAAATCATTGATTGCTGGTTAGAATTTCAACTGCATTGTTCTATGTATGCTTTTGTTCTCAGCATGTTTTTGTTCTTTTTCATGTCTGACATAAACATGAATCAGAATTTACCATTTGGAGTTTACAAACCTTTGTGTGTGTTACCAGCAGTATTTTGGAATAATACTTTTGTTGATCATTTTATGTGTTTCTGAGCATGTTTATTTACTTTGGATGTTAAGGGCAAAGCAGTTGCATTTTTGTCCTCAAACAAAAGTTTCTTCTATTTCATAATACAGCTACAGTGTTCATGCTAGGAAAATGTAATAGATAAATGCTGTTCTGGTTTATGGCGAGGGACAAAGCAATACGTGAAATTAAACCAGACTCCTGAAGAAAAATGCAAAGTGCAAATACACATTAAAGACTGAGGATGCTTTAATATGAATATCTTAAAAATAGAATGAAAAAATCTAGCATAGAAACTTGAAGTTTTGTTGTTGTTGTTTTTTTAATGGCCATGAGTTTCTGTTATGTGCATCACATAAAACTGTTGCCTATGCTTAGTGGAGTTGTCTTCCTTGCTTTGAGCTGCAAATTCAGTTAGATTTAATTCTTTTCATGCAGATACTATCTATCATAATCTGGCTTCCTCACTTAATAAATGCTTTTCATTATCATCATGAATTTTGGAGAGTTCTCAACTATTTTTTTGGGCTAGATTTTTGGTACATTGAAAGGGCAAATGAAAAAGTACTTTAATGTATTCTTAATTCTCAACCACAAATATCATTTCTACAAATGGCTGTTTTTTTGTCTAATCTTGACTGAACAATTTCTGTTTGGTTCTACACTTATGGGCTTTTTTGTTCAGTTGCAGCAAGCTATTCAGTTCCACATTTACATTACTGTGTCTAATGGTGATGCTGTTTTGGGTATGAGTAAAGTAGTAACTAAATGAAAAGAATACTGAAAAACTACATATAATAGATCGTTACACGACATAGGTCAAAATGGTTTCAGCACATGCAAGTTCTTTTACAATTGCTTCTTGTCTAACAGATTTATTTTTCTAATAGAGACTCTCAGGACAGCAGCAAGAGATAAACAACTTAATACAGAGAAAAATTGCTGTGGATGAAGAAAATGCCCTTTTGAAGAATGAATTCAGTAACTTGAACCAGAAATTTAAAGATAAAAGTGAAGAACTTAAGGTATATTGACTTGTACATAGTTTTATAAGACTGTAGCTTTGAAGTAGTTCTTTAAGCAGTGTCAGCCTTTGTGGCACAGAAAGTGACAAGCTTGGAGAAAAAATTGCCTTAGGCCTTGCTATACCTTACCATTTTCTCACATACCAACTCCGAGGAAGATGCTTTAAAGCCAAGAATCCAAGCTTTATAACTTTCAGATAAATAGTTAATGATGGAAATGGAGCAAAGAAAGTAGGAGTGTGAAGATGTGGCTTCTTGTAATTAGATTCTGATGGGACTGGCATTATTAATTGATAAAGCCGAGGTCTGGGAGGATATGTCTGTGTGGGTCTCAAAAATAGCTGGGGACAGCATCAAAGGCAGCTTGATCAATTAATGGGCTCTTTGCAAATGTGTACTCATCAAAGCTGTCATCCAGCTAAAAAATATGACCCTTCCACCTGCATGAAAGAGGCCAATAAAAGTACACAGGTGACCTTGGCCATCAAATATAGAAGAAGCTGCTGTGAGGGTAAAACTGCACAGTTTATATTTGCTGATTAGTTCTCACTTTTTTTGTTTATCGGCCCTTGTGGTACTGTTCTACAGGACACCGAGGAGTGTGCACAGAAGAACGAAGAGCAAAACAGACTGGTTATAAAAAACCTGGAGGAGGAAAATAAGGGATTAAATACACGCTGTGCTGACCTGCTAAATGACCTGGAGAAACTGAGGAAACAGGAGGTACAATGGAAAACAGAAAAATCTGGCAGTGATGCCAGAATAAAGGTATGAAGTGGAATGGACTTCTGGATGTTATTTCAGAAATAACTTCTCCAGACATTTGCACTACAAGTTATTTTCCTTAAATAACAAGTTATATATTCAAATCTACCAGTGGGGACTTGCATTCATTTACATTCCTTCACTAAAGACCCACAGCTTTTTAAAAATTGATGTTGCAAAGCAGGAATCTGACTTCAAATAGTCATCTTAAAATGTAATCATTAAAAAATAAAAGATACTGTATTTTAAGATAATATATATATATGAAATAATAAAAGCTTAAAAGTATTATCATTCATGACTTTTTTCTCAATGTATTATTTACTTGCCTGTAATTTGGTTGTAGTAGACTTGATATTTGTTTTGGAAGGACCCTTTAAAACTTTTAACTGCAGTTTTGAATAAATTGTGTCCTATCCTCCAGAGGACTTCACTCTGTGGAGACCTTATTATTGCATATACTATATTTAAAAAGTTATTTTCATTGTTTATGACAAAATGAAAAAAGAAATGATTGAATGCATAGTGCAAAATATTGTGTCTGTTATTTAAGTGTAACTTTGACCTGTTAAGTGAAAATTGGCAATTTCTTTTTAAATTTGTATAAGAATGAAAACCCCAAACATGGCATCAAAGTGTTTGATGTCTGCTTACATATATGTATGTATATTCAATGGATTCTTTTTATTTACATGGCTAATGAATTCTTACACCATTTTCTTTTAAACTATCAATGTATATGACTTTCTGGTATATTCAGTATTGTAACTACCTAGTCAGTATCTTGTCCAGAAATATTTTTTTTCTCACTCTAGCAATTTAGTAGTTTTGGAGACTCCTCTGCTTGTTCTACTGATGGAAAAACCCTTGTAAAGAGTGCCATTTAGATTTTTTTAACATAGAAGTGAAGTTCTTGCAAATTGAGGCCTTTGGAATGGTTGTGATGACAGCATTACAGGATCTCCAAGACAACAAATGGTTGGTTTGCTGGTTCTTGGAGGGGCAGGGGGAAATCTAGTGGTTTAGAACTGATTTAGTAATTTTCAAATTGTTAAATGTATTGCTATACCTGATAAATTATTGAAAATCATTGTTACTGACACCTTCAATGAGAACAGTCATAATAATTCCTAATCTGTCTCTTTTCTTGGCTGATAGGGCATGCTCAGGAGAGAAAAGTGTGTCATAGTTTTATGATTCCAGGGATGAAAATAAGTAGTGTCAGTACTTCAGAGCGAGTTGGCAAGTGTGGCAAGGTGGTGTCAGAAGTAACTTCTTGAGAGAGGTGCTACCTGAATCAACTCTGAATGACACACAGCTGGATCTGCTGTTCAGAAGCAAGGAAGAACTCATGGGGGATCTAATAATCAATGGCAGCCTTCTCAATAGTGACTGTGAAATTGTGAAGTCAATGATTCTGAGTAAATGAAGGAAGGACAGTAGTAGCACAGTATGGACCTAGAATTAAGGAGCGGGCTCTCTGGTTTATGGAGTAGGCAGAGATGGGTGGAATTGCATGAGAAACAGCACTAAAGAGGTTGGAAAAATTTACCAAGTCTTTAAAGACAGCCTCTTCCAAGCCCAAGTGCAGTCCACTAAGATGCTAAGGAGAACAAGTGGATGCATCAGGACGCTAGCTTAGCTTAGCTAAACACAATTAATCACCAGGTGTCAGTGGGCAGGGAGCATGAGGAGGAGGGTATCAGCATTCAGGAAGTGAACGCAATGAAGTCTACAAACAATGAGAAATTCAGAAACATTGTGTGGGCACACAGGGACAGTGGTAACCTAATTATAGTTGAGACTTAAAAGTTGTGACAGGTAATAAAAAGAGTTTGTTGCACTACTAAAAGGCTGAAAAAGGAAATTGTGGGCTTGTTGCTTAAAGAGAAGGATAAATTAGTGACAGAAAGTAATAGATAAAGGTTGCCTAGAGGCTGGGTTTCAGAAGTACCAGCAGTGGATGAGCTGGGAGTTGCTTGAGATAACTTGACTAGTAAACGTCCTTTGGACGAGCTGAACTGCATCCAAGCTGCTGAGAGAATTGACTCATGCCTCTGTGAAGCTGCTGCCTATCATCTTTCAAAGGTTGTGGAAATCAGGGAAGGTCTCCAATGAAAAGGATGACCCAAGAACAGATAGGTCAGCCTCACGTCAGTCCCTGGGAAAGTCACAGAATGTCTTCTTGGAAGCCATATCTGGGCACATAATTGAGAAAGTAACCAGAAACTCCTCATGGATTTACCAAGGACAACTAATTTTTGAGCAACCAAATTGTCTTTTGTGATAAAATGATTGCATCTGTGAACAAGGCAAGAACAATGGATATGACTAACATGAACTTTAGCAAGATTTTTTAAACTGTCTTGCTACAGTGTTCCAAAACGAAGATGTTACAGCTGAATGGATGAAAAACAACCTGTTTAAAAAAAGCTTTTTGATTGTTTTGGTTCAGAGGGCTGTGGTTAATGGATTGTACTGGTCTGGAGGCTGGTAAAAAGTGGCTACCTGCAAGACCTATCCTGGACCTGTCTTGTTTAAAATCTTTGTCAGTGACTTGGAGGAGGGGGCAGCGGGCATGCTCATCAAATTTTCAGATGACACCAAACTGGGGGGAACAGTTGATGTGCTCAGGGACATGGCTGCCATGAGGAACCTTGACACAAATGTGCAGTGGCCTTAATTAGGACAAATGGTGAGCCATGAACTAGGGATGCAGCTATGTGGGGGACAGGGAAAAGCTCTTGGTGTGGGCAGGGAGTGAGCTGAGCAGGGGCCAGCTGTTTCAGGCAGCCATGAGGGCCAACAATACCCAGGGAGGCATGAGGAGGATGTGTGTGGCTCAAGAGCCAGGGGAGGGATCATCATCCCCCTCTGCTCAGTGCTGTAGATGCAGTATCGATTTTTGAGTCCTGCAATACAAGAAATACTTGTAATTTATTCCTGACAGTAAACTGGCAGGAGAGAGGGGAGGCACCAAGGCAGTGGTGCTGGAGGCCCTGCTCTGTGAGGTGAGGCTGCAGAGTAGGGCTGGTTCAGCTGGGATAAGGGGCAGCTGTGGGGACACCCAGCAGCAGCCCTGGCACCGTCAGGAAGAGACGCGGCCAGGCTCTGCCCAGGGGTGTGTGATGGGGGGGTGGGAGGCAGGGCATGGGCTGAGGCACTAGAGGCTCAGGCTGGAGATGAGGAGAAGCCTTTCCCCACCAGTACAGCCTGGCTGTGGAGCTGGGGCACAGGGAGGTTGGGCCTCTGTGGCCTGGGGGTTTCGTGTCCTGGCTGGGTGAAGCCCTGAGCAGCCCGGCCTGAGCCCAGGCTGAGCCTGCTCTGGGCCAGAGCTGGGCTGAAGACCTTCTTCTGCCAGGCTGCAAGTGTCTGTGTGTTTACATGGCAAGGTTTTGGCAGCAGGGTTGGCCTCTGTGAGCAGAGCCCAGCAGCTGCCATGTGTCAGACCAGAGCCATCTCCAGATCCAAAAAGGACCTGCCGATGGCCAGACCTGAGCCGCAGAGTGATGCTGGCTGGGCCTCTAGGAGAGCAGATTTAAGAAAAGGAAAAATAAACTGCTGCTGAACAGCAGCTGAGAGAGAGGAGAACAAGCCCTGCAGCCCCCAGGTCAGTGCAGCAGGAGGGCAGGAGGTGCTCCAGGCATGCAGCAGCAGTTCCCCTGTGGGCTGTGCAGGGAGAGGCCCCTGGTGGAGCAGGCTGTCCCCCTGCAGCCCATGGGTCCCACGTGGAGCAGATCTCCACGCTGCAGCCCCCCCACGGGTGGAGGAGCCCCCGGTGGAGCAGGTGGATGTGGCCTGGAGGAGGCCGCAGCCCATGGAGAGCCCCTGCAGGAGCAGGCCCCGGGCCGGAGCTGCAGCTCGTGGAGAGGAGCCCACTCAGGAGCAGGGGTCTGGGGGGAGCTGCCGCCCACCCGTGGGGGACCCGTGCTGGAGCAGTTTGCTCCTGGGGGACATGGACCCCATGGATGGACCCTGTGGCACGGAGCCGTGTGGGAGCAGTGCTTGAAGAGCTGCTGCCTGTGGGCAGACCATGCGGGGGATCAGTTGGGGAAGGACGGCTTCCCATGGGAGGGACCCCACGTAGAGCAGGGGCAGAGAGAGACCGTGAGGGAGTGGAGATGAAGCGACAGGGACTGACCGCAGCCCCCATTCCCTGTCCCCTGTACCTCTGCGCTGCTCTGAGGGACGAGGTAGAAGAGGGTAGATGGGAGGAAGGTGTTTTTAATTTGCTTTTAGTTTCTCACTGCTCTAGTTTGTTATTAATTGGCAATAAATTACATTAATCTCCTTTATGTTGAGTCTGTTTTTTCTGTGATGGGGGAGTGAACTCCCTGTCCTTATCTCAACCCAGGAGCTCTTTTCAGCATATTTTCTCCCACTGTCCTTATGAGAAGGGGGAGTGAGAGAGGCCAGGTGGACCTTAGCTGCCCATCGGTATTAAACCACAACAAGCAGTTACCCTGATACTCCAGCTTATGCCTTTTTTTTTTTTTTTTTTTTTTTTTTTTTTCTGTGAGCTTAGTCAAGAGACTGTACAGAATTAAGTGAATTTGATTATCTCACAAGACTGTTGGAAGGATTGAGAGGCATATTAAAAGTACTATCTGTATGAGGGAAATGTCATGTATAACCCCTAGGAAGTAGTAATTTATCATAGTTTTTTACATGCATTTGGTCAAATAAGCATTTGTAAAAAACACAGCTGTTTTTGCAGTTCATCACCATTTTTACACAGTCATATTGTAAATATTTGCTTGAAAATTTCAATTTATTTTTCCCAGTGTTCCTGACATTACTTGATGTTCTCAAGAATCAATATTGGATGGCAGATTGGCTTTTAACAGGATGCTTATAAACAATAAAGAATAATAATTTCCTTATCCTCAGAGGCCAAATGCAACATTATCATGCTACACTGTATTGGGATACAGATTATTTTCTAATGTATACACCCCAATTTAACATGTCCCTTCAATGATTTTAAAAAGAGGTTTCTGAACAAATTCAATAACAGGATTGTACTGTTCTCAGGTGATGGTAGAAATGGTTATAGATAAAAATAATTTGAATTTAGAAACAATACCCATTCTGAGAACCAGTTTTGCCTCAGACTGAAGTTTGAGGGTGAAACTAGAATCTTTTTTTGTACATGTTTTTCAGTAACAAACACTATGTTTATCAATATTGTAGATGGTGTTATACAGATGCTATTCATGTTACTCTCCTATGTCTGTGGAAGAATAAAATGAAATCAATGTAAACTATGTCATCATTGTATTTAAAGCAGGTATTAGATAATAGAAATGTTAAGTCGTAACAGAGGTTCTCCAAAGGCTGGTAGTGTGTGCCTGCTTCTTACTGGCCATTTTGTTTTGTTTTGTTTTATTTATTGGGGTCTTTATATCACTTTCTGTACAGAAAAATGTCACTTATCACTTTTGCTGACTAGATCTAGTTGTTTTCAGACCTACTGTAAATTAAACCTGGGTGTAAAACTCAACTTTTACAAATGCAGAGAAAAAAACAAACTGCTATGACTAGGTTGTCCATTTTAATGGTTATTCCTTTAATTATTTGTTATGTTAGTCTGAATACAGGTGAGATGAACTAGAAGAGAGCCAACAAGGTGGCTAAAAATTGTCAGTTGTGTTTCATTGTTTCACATATATGCCTTCATATAAGTAATGTACAGTACCCTAAGAATAAATACAGCGTTTTGCTTTAGTACCCTAAAAATAAATACAGTGTTTTGCTTTCTGCTTTCAAATAGGTCTTGTTTCCTAGGCTTATATCAGTTTCTGCATCTCCTAAAAGAGCACAAGTAGAAAAGCTGAAAATCAGCCACTTTATGCATAGAAGTGTCTCCCTGTGTAAAAATGAATTAGGGATGTGAGTTATGTTGTTATTCTTTCAGTGGAGGTTACTTAAGTTGTTCTTGAATAATACGAAGAATGTGTATTTTCCCAAACTCAAGCAGTCACAAAAGGCTTTGTATGTAGACACAAAAAAGTGCAGACTGGCAGATTTTGAGTGGAGGTGACCTGAAAGATAGTAGAATTGCTTAGTGTTTTGTTTTTTCTAGTTGGCAAGGTACAGTAAAAAGTGCCTTAAGTCTGAAGGTTAGAGTTTTTAAAGACACAGGCAAAGTTGTTCTCTTAAAATGAAGTGTGCTGAGAAACAGCCATTTCTATCCAGAGGAGCCTGGAATTTTAGTTCCAATGAAAAATTAGTTTTACTGAGAGGGGATCTTGAAAACTACTCTCACTTCTGTCAAAATTCATAAAAAGAAAAACATAAAAACAAAGGTACTGTGCTTAAAAGTGACTTTCTAACAGTTTGAAACTGCAAATAAAACCTTAGTATTCACAGTCAATTCGTAACCTATATGCAACTGTGTTGCAGCATGCCTTGTCTGTGTGTTTTGCTTTTTATGTGTGAAGTTCTTTTAAATTCACCTTACCTCTAAGTTTTCAGAATTTATCACTCTTGGGTTTGAAGTGAATAAAATATTTACATAATGTTTAAGTTACTTTTGTGCTATTTATTCTCATTTCATTTTAGTTAGGATCACCCCCTTTCTTGTGTAGAAATGAGTAAGAATGTTAGCAGTAGACTTATTTTTCATATTTCACTTTCAGTACTGTTATATAGAAGTATAACATCCTTTTCTGTCTTGTATTTGTTCTCCAATATGCATTTTCTTCCCCATATAATATAATTGAATTATTAGGTATTTTGACTTGCTGTATTTTACATAGCATTTAATTTAGTATATTTCAGAATGCTGTAGAAATTTGCATTCTGCACAATACAATTCACATTAATGTTTGTTTGAAAATCAGGTTTTGGAGAATTTGTATTTAGCAAATTTTCAATCTGCCTGCTTGCATAATGGAACTGTCATCTCAGATACTGTATCAACTAAAAGGCAACATACTAAATTTCATTGATTTAAAAAAAATTGAGATACTCAGAAATTGAGTGTTAAAGTTTAGAGCATTTCATAGTCTTACATTCCTGACTGGTGCACAGAAGCCCTATTAAATACCTTAGTATATGATATTGCAATATTTTTCTGTTTCAGAATTTTATGTTTTTAACACAGAATCACACACAAAATCATTTAGGTTGGAAGAGACTTCCAAGATCACTTAGTCATCCTCTGACCTAACAATAACAAGTCCTACATATCACTAAGCTCTACATCTAAACGTCTTTTAAAGACCTCCAGGGATGGTGACTGAACCACTTCCCTGGGCAGCCCGTTCCAATGCCTAATAAACCTTTCAGTAAAGAATTTCTTCCTAATATCCAACCTAAACTTCCCCTTTTGCAACTTTACCCCATTCCCCCTTGTCCTGTTACCGGGCACGTGAGAGAATAGACCAACCCCCACCTCATTATACATCTTCCATTATATAACTTTATAAAGTTGTATTTAGGACAAAATCATTTACTACCCATTCTACTTTGCAGTGGATGATGGGAATTTGAGTACTGGAGATGAGATTTGTTTTTTTTTTAATCTATATCATGAAAATTATCTACTACTCATTAGCATAGTATGTGAGACGCACAAATAGGATTTATTCACAGAAAATATGAGCTATTGTCATTTTTGTTAATTTCAAGTTTGTAAGCTGGCAATCATCGTCTCAATCCACAATAACTTCTTAGTGCTGGAGAAAAAACAAGACTCAGGAGAAACCCTAAATTATTTAGCTTATTACATTGCAAACCTTATAACATTTGAACATTTTCATGTGTTGATAGAATGAACTTTTTCCTATCATTCTGGAATCTTTTGTTGTTTGAGAACAAGTAATCTCTGTTATCCAAAAAATAGCCTTTAGGATTGAATGATGACTCATCAGTGGGGTACACCTGGCATATAACTTGAGATTTATCATGAAGCAAGTAGTTTTTCTGCTTCATTCATTCGTTGCTATTTCCCCCAAATTAATGTTACTGTTATTAACCGGATATGATAATTCTTGTCAAAATTCAAAGAACTTAATTGTAGTACGCTTCTGATACATCTGAATATGCGTAACACAGTTTTATGCTGTTTTAAAGCAAGACAGTTAATTATTCACTACTCTTAAGTGAATAATTTTAGTGAACTATGTTTCAGCTACAAAAATATGTTGATACCTTCAATATTCAATGTATTGTTGCTTAAAGGGAAATCTGAGCACTTTTTGTTTCTGTGCAGTTTTGTTTGACCTAGTCTGTAGTCTGTAGTCTCGAAGTCTGGAAGATAGAATAACGTACAATTGGCCATAGATTTGGGACAGTATCCTAGTAGGACATATTTATTTTAAATTATAGATGAAGCTTAGAGTACTTGCATTATTAAGAATAAATGATTGTGTTTATACTGTGCGATACTGAAGTAGGTCTGAAGTTATTGCCCCTTTCTGAAACTCTGCTCTAGATACTACTGTAGTGCCACTATTTCCATTCTTGCCTCAGAATACCCTAGGAGAATAGTCATGCAAAGCTTCTTAAGGACTAAAGTACCATTCTGAGCTGCTAAACCTCCACAGAACTCTGGTGAGGTCACTATGTACAGACATCTGAGTCCTGCTTGAGTAAGCTGCCTTGCTGTTATATTCCCAGATATACCTTATACTGTGCAACTTTCACAGCAAGGCTTACTGTGAAAGACAAAGTATTGCTTGTTTACACTGTTTTCAATGAGCATTCCCATAAGTTTTTTTTTGTATGCCATTTCTTTTCCTGAATTGGAAGTGCAAAGTCAGAGCATCTGAGACTGACAAGGAACCTCAAAAACAAATCTCTATCCTGGAGTCTTAGTTTCTGTGTGTGGTATTGTACAGTCTTTGAGAAATTTAAATAATAAAAACCAAAAGCAAGGTTTAATCAGTAGTCAAATAGTCTAGTATTGCTTTGCAAGGATTTGATTCAGGATTCTCTTATGTGCGACAAGTAAACTACAGATAACTTCTTAGAATAGGGGTCCATCTAAAACTTGACGTGCAACTTTTTTCTGGGGTTTCACATTCTTCATATATGCACACATACACGTATACCTATATATTTGCTTAGACCACAATTAATATATATGCGTACATATGTGCACATCCATGTGTCTATATATGTAGGTTACATGGATAGATTTTAGGAGGTTTTAACTCTGTGGTGTATATTACTTTTAATATATATTAAATGTTTTCTTTGCAGAATTTGGAAACTGATTTAACAGATGCAAGAGAACAAATGAAAGAATTAAACAGTAAATGCAGTAACTTGTCATCTCAGCTAGCTGTGAAACAGGAAGAACTTTCCCAAAAAGAATGTGATATGACCATGACTAAGTAAGTATTGCATGTTTTCATTAACTTGAACCCTGAATGTTCTCAAAAAGACTGTTGGTCCATTTGTAAAGCGTTATCTTGAATTAGAAGTACTTCTGTGTAACGGTGTACATTCATAGCATGCTTTTACACAAAATGTAAAATTTTTGGAGGTGTTCTAGTAGCTGGCAGTTCATGTGGACTCTTTCTGATAATAGTATTGGGTCAGAGAACGACCGATCTCCACTGCAAGCAAAAAAATACCAATACAATCAGTGACAGACATTCAGCTGG
Organism: Aythya fuligula; assembly: GCF_009819795.1. Classification (NCBI taxonomy): domain Eukaryota; kingdom Metazoa; phylum Chordata; class Aves; order Anseriformes; family Anatidae; genus Aythya; species Aythya fuligula. Next base: position 36,029,135 of record NC_045593.1, read on the forward strand.
AGAGGCTATCTGACCTAAATTTGGGAAAGTTTTGAACCTAACTTAAGCTTTTTAATTAGAGTAAAATCTGAAAAGTCAGCAAGAGTTTATGTGTAGGCCTCTACTAAGGTTCAAAGTGTAGTGATATGAGCTTTATTAGAAGTCTCACACACCTTGTTCTTACACTGAATCCGGAACATAAGTGCAATATCCTCAAGTTGTAATATCCTCAAGTTGAGGATATTACAGACTGACTTGGCCAAGTCGCTGAACTTAAAATTTCTCAAAATGAATTCTTTGTTATTTATTAGAGAAGAGCCTCTTAGGATTTGTAACAGACAGATATCATTTATAAAACATGTAATTGAAATAAATGCTTTTTTTTTTGAACATGAGGTAACAAAAAATACTCCAACACATGTCTTTTGAATTGTTTGAGGTCTTTTTCTGTATGTTTATCCATGCAAACAAACTTTCAAATTGATGGAGAAGAGTAAACTGCAACTTTAGCAAACTGATTGTGTTTTTCCTATGTGCTCAAATGATTTCTGTCAAATCTGTTTAACTTGCATTGTGATCACTAATCATGTTTTTCCACATTACTAGTATGTGAGTTATGCTTTTTTTTTTTTTTCTTGTGATACAGAACATTAAAATTGTTCTTTATTTTCCTAAGGTATGTAGATAAACTATTTCTGTTGGCTTTTAATTAAAAAGGCAAAGTCTTACTTAATTGAAAGAAAGCAACAACAATAGGATAAGAGAGAAAAAAGCTATGAGGAAAAAAAAGTCTTTGGATCAGCCTACTCATCCCAGTTCAGGATCTTGGAACTGTGTTGACTTCATGACTGAAGTGTTTGGTTGTTCCTCTTTTTTTTTTGGTAACTGATATATTTTTTGCTGTTGTTGTTATCCTTGTTTAAAACTTAGTGTTATTAATGTATCACGTTGAATTTTCAGTGTTACATTCATGCTGGCAAAAAAATTATTTGACAAATAATGTGGAAAATACCCTATCTCCCTTGCTACCTCCCATCAGCCATTTCAAACTTTTGGAGGTGGAAAAGACTTGCAAATCTTTCTCTTTCCTCCCCACTGCTCTGTTTCATCTCTCCCTGTCTACTGCATGCTTGCCTTTCCCGCCCTTCCCTTTTCTGAAAATAGATGAGAAGTACAGTCCTAATTAGAAACAAGCTCTGGAGGAGAAAAGGAGTGAAGCTGGCTTCTTTCTTTTGGTATCTTCCTTCATATGTAGTACAGGAAGATAGAGAAAAACATTATTTCGGCTGTCACCTCTATAACTTTGTAATACTGTCTGAAATTTGTAAGGCAGATGTTCAAATCAATTGGAAAGAAAGTCTCTAAGGGTCTAGGTGCAAACTGGTCTGGTGCTCTGTTTCTTGTGCCATTTTAATTTCTTGCTCTGTTCTGCATATCTGCCAGTTTGTTAGCAGGATTGTTTTTTCAGTTAAACAGTAGCTATGTCTGCTGTCACTAAGGGAGATATTTTATCTAGGAGGCAATTGGTGGTGAATTAACAGGGACTAAATTTTTTCAGTACTCTGGTCCTAGAGAATAGCAGGTGTTTTTGAAAGTCCCACCCAGCATAAATCAAAAGTCTGTCACATACTTCTGAGCGATGGAAGGTAAATATTCTAGGACCTGTGAACCGCCAGTTTTTACAGAACCCATCCTCTGCATGGCAGATATCTTCAAAAATCAAGAAGTTGCCACCTTTCTTTAATTTATTTTTTTTTCCCCCCAAAGCATTTTTGATTCACTGGGTTTAGTTTCTAACTCCCAGAGTAGCTATGAAATGCATTTCATTGTTATATTTTTCATGCTTATCTTCAGTACAGATTTTCTGGATGTTTAGAATCCCTGGTAGCCTTTCCATTTTTATGTTCTTGAAGAATGTTAAATCCTGCAGTTCATTTCTGAAAATTAATCCTGTTGCATATTTGTGATTTTTGTTTTAAATTATGCTAAATATCAGGATTTGGAACTTTGTGCTTACTGCTCAGCACTCACTGATGGTCTATGTCTCAGTGGCACAGAGCTCTGGCAGAACTTGGGACATCAAACTGGAAAGGCCTGCTTGACTCAGACTTGTCTGCTGCTGTCACAAGTATCCAGGCAATATTAAACTGTTTGAAGATATATCAAGCCTTGTTTTAAGAGAAATTAGAATTTCTTTCCTCCATGTTTGTACCTGAAGCATGTTCCAGGGGTTAGTTCGTTTGATCAGTTTCTAGCCTAAATCTATTATTGACCATTTTACAAGGACTTTCTTTTGGTAACAATATTGCTTGTTTTTATTTTTTCTCCCTTCTGCTCTTTCTGCTTACCTCCATGCTGTAAATTATGAGGCAGTCAGATTTCTACTTGGCCCTTATTTCGCTGCTGTGGGATTTTTGGGTTATTCTTTTCTGTGTGCTGTAAACCATTTCATGGTATCTATGCCATTCCCTTGAGAAGCCATAATTCATAGTGCCTGTCACAGTATTGTATTTCTAAATTACAGGTAATGGAATCTAGAGATTTCTTGAATTACCCCAAACCTTCTTATATTCCCCTGGTAAGAGGAGTAACTGAGGTTTTCAGAATCCCAGCATTCACCAAAACTGTGGTGATGAAAAAAAGCCAACAATGTCACCTAAGGTGGTGGATGTGATGAATGCTATTTGCAATGCAGTTATATAGGTTCTGGAGTGACCATAGCTACTCATATCATTTACATCTCTGAGAAGCCACGTCTTACTCTAAAACTGTTAGAGTGTACAGGATGTAAGTATTTTATTTAATATTATCCTCAAAGGATAGGAGAAAACATTACTTCAGTCTTTTCAGATATGAGCACTGGAGCTATCTCTACCCTAAACAATAGTATGAATCTTAAGAATGGTTACTGTCAGGACAAGTGTCAAATACCTGACTTTTGCTGCATTCCAGTTTGTACTGTCTTTATGTAATGTCAACCTATTGGTTGTGAGAGGTCTCTGTCTCTAAAGGAGTCTTAACTTGAAAAGCATAAGGCTGCTTCTTAGATGATTTCCCCCTTTCTACAAAAAAGACTGTTTGAACAACCCAAACTGCCTCATTTTAAACTAGTCCTTGAGTTTTTACACAACGTTAGCATGCAGATGTCCCCAGTGTCTTTCTGCTCAGTCCTTTGGCATTTCTGCTGTTCATTGTTGCTTTCTAGTCTTGGGAAAATCGTATTTTATGCATTCTTTGAGAGTTCTCATTCCTGAACCAAGCATAGTGGTGGCCCATTATTTCTCATTGTGGAGCCACCATTCATAGTTAGCCCTATCAGAGTGAGACTTAAATCCTTTAAAATAATCTGAAAATTGCAGTTATTTTCTTAAGTAACTCATCAGAAAAAAAAAAAAAAAAAAGTCAATTAGGTCAATACCGTAGACTGAAGAGTTACCTTATGAAGGAGTTAAGTATTATTCCAGCTACTCTAAGAGGCAGGCTGTATTTCAGCATCATCCTCCAGTTGGTTCAGCCTCCTCCTGAGTTCTCTGTAATCATTTCAGATATCCAAATGGAGGTACACTGGGAGGCAGTCAAACAGCTGAGTTTACATAACAAGTTGAGTGAGCTTTAAGAAACAGTAAAAAGCAAATTTTAAAAAATAATTTGAAAACAAGAAGAACAAGCAATAGCTAATTATGTGACAGCTCTTACTCAGCACTTCACTTTTCCATGTCCTCACTGATGGTCCCAGCTAATTATAGGAAATCCAAACTGAACAGTTGCTTATCTGGCTCCAGAGGGTTTGTAGTCCTGTTTCACAGAACACTCCTACTTTGATGCAAAGAGCTATTTATGCTATAATATGTGCATAATTTACATCTTTCCTTTATCCAGAAAAACGACCTTTATATCAATCCAAAGGATTTCTTCATTGTATCAATTTGAAACATGATGCAAGACATGCTTTTTTAAAGTTCTGGGTTGTAGGCATATAGGTTCTTCACAGATCTGGTCTCCCTAAATTAAAAATGTTGTTTCTGTTTACAAGTTCTTTTTTCTGTTTTTACATGGAAATGTAGATTTTTTTTTCCATTTCTAATCTATTTCAAATACAGTATGTCTAATGACAGTTTCAATGCCTAATTAGGGTGTTACAAATTAGTCTTAAAGTCCCTGAATTCTATTTGTACTGTGGTGATGAAAAGGATTTCAGTCCAGAATTATCTTACGTGAAACTAAAGGTAGTTTATTTATTTAAGAACAAATTAAGTGCAATTTTATTTATGGCTTTACTTTAAACTAGTGACTTTTTTTTTTTTTTTAATTTGAATATGTTTATTGGCACATAATTGCCGTGGTATTTAGAAGTATTTAAAATATGTTGGATTTCTGAATCAAAGATGTGAATGAGTACTCGTGTTTCATTGATAGTGTCTAATGTGTTCAAATATAATTTGATTGTATTGGTGAGTTCATACTTCTAAGCAGTTCCTTGTGAACTAAACTCTGTATGATCCGTATTATTTCTTTCTTATTCATTGCTCTTTTTCCTCTCCCATTATTTATTTTTTTCCAGAGAACAAGAAAAATGCCATTCAGAAGGAGACATAGATGTAGCTAGTTCAAAAGATTTTGGAGTATACTTAACTACTTTGAATTGTGCTTGTGTTTCATAAACATGAAAAATAATTTTTTAATATAGGTCTTTCCTATAATTAGTTTTATGAAACTCCAGTCAATGTCACGCATTTTTTGTAATGTTGTATCTTTCCCATAACTATTATTCAGTTTTATGTTCAGCAGTTTTTTTGTTTTAAAATAAATTATTTCTGTTTCACCTTTCTTCTCTAGCATTCTAAAAAGTCATTTTTTTTTAGAAGTGTGTGTCTAAAAAGTATAGATCAGCATCTCAAAGTCATTTTTCTTTCTGAATCAACAGTTTTCCTTGATTGTTTCTGATGAAAAAGATTTTAAGATTCTTCTGCAATTCCAAAATACTAATGTTGAAGCAATTGCCTAAATATTTGCAATGTTTAAAGCAAAAGCTTCTTAGGTTACCGTAATCTTATTTCTGTGGATGAAATAATTTAGTTCTGCTCCTCTATTTTGACTTGTGAAAAAACTGACATTTTTTCATGGCAGGCTCCTCACTGTGACTTGCAGGACATAGCTCACTTTCTGTACATTTCTTGGTTTCACATTGTGTAGGTTTTACCATGCTAGATTCTAATCTAAGAAAGGTTGTCTTTTTCATTTATTTTGTTTTAATCTCAGTAATAATCTCAGTATTAAATGGAGTTAAATACTACTCAGTGTGTCATGGTGTTTGTGTTTATATTTGTGTGTGTATATCCTCCTTGTATATGTACATATAAACATCCACGTACACTTTAAAAATTATACGTATAGATGTATTTGTCTATATATATATGTGTGTGTGTGTGTGTGAATGTAGGCACATACATTTTCAGTGTCTATTATGACCTTAATAACATCCAATTTGTAATTTTTCATTATTTCTTCTGTTCCATGCTCACTTGAGAGTACCATTTTACTTAGCAGTTGATATCTATAACCTACTGCAGTGACAGGCAGTTGTGTGTCCTGTGGAGTGCTTAGTAGTTTGGTGATTTGGGCATGCGTATTAGTAGATATTTTGATCAGAAATTAATTTTTATCTTGTAACTATTTATCTGATTATCATGGTGCTGATTTTGTATACACTTTTAGAGCACACTCAAAGCAAATTAGTAGCAGAATCAAAAAGAATCCCTGAGAGGCTGAGGCTGGCAGAGAGTTCTGGAGGCTGTTCCTCAGCTCCAGCACGTCTGGCCTCCTGCTCCTGCAGGGTCACCTATAGACGTCTATCTAGGATGGTGTCTAGTTAAGTTTAAATATCTCTAGTTTGGAGACTCCACAGCCTCTCTGAGTAGCCTGTTTGTGTTGGACCAGTCTCACAGTATAAAAACATTTTTCTTACATTTAATTGGAATGTCACGTTGTTGTGCTTTAAGCCCCGGCAGGCAGCTCAGCCCCACAGAGCCGCTCGCTCACTGTCCCCAGGTGGGATGGGGGAGAGAATCAGAGAGGTGAAAGTGCGGGAACTCATGGGCTGAGATAAGGACAGCTCACCAAACAAAGCAAAAGCTGCGTATGCAAGCAAAGCCAAACCAGGAATCCATTCGCCACTTCCCACAGCAGGCAGGTGTTCAGCCACTTCCAGGAAAGCAGGGCTCAGCACGTGGAATGGCTTCTTGCGAAGACAAATGCCATCACTCTGAATGTCCCCCCCTCCTCTTCTCCTCCCTTACCCCAGCTGTTGTTGCTGAGCATGACACCACATGGGTGTGGGACACCCCTTTGGCCAGCCTGGGCCAGCTGTCCTGGCTTCATCCACCCCCAGCTCCTTTTGCACCCCAGGCTCCTCACAGTCAGGGCAGCATGAGGAGCTGAAAAGGTCTTGGCTCTGTGTGAGCACTGCTCTGCAGCAACTAAACATTGGTGTGATATCACCACTATTTTCATCAAAAATCCAAACCACAGCATCATATGAACCTCTAGAGAGAAAATTAACTCTATCCCAGCCAAAACTATGGAATGTGTTTTTAATTTCTGTTCATTGCCTCTTTTGCTATTACTGTAAGCTGCTGAGAAGAGACTATGCATCTTCTTTATACCCTTCCATCAGGTATTCATAAATGTTGGTAATATCCTTCTGAGCTTTCTCTTCTCCAAGCTGGACAGTCTCAGCTTTTATCAGTCTCTTCTTGTTAGGGCAGATGCTCCAAACCTTTCATCATCTCTGTGGCCTTTCACTGGACTTGCTTCAGTATTTCCATGTCTCTTACACTCAGGAGCCCAGGTGTGTCTCATCAGTTCTGAATAGAAAGTCACCTTTCCATCCTGCTGGTACTGCTTTTTTCAGTGCGGCTTGCGATGCTGTTAGTCTTTTTTGCCACAAGAGCACATTGCTGACTCACAGTCTACTTCAGGATCCCCAGGGAATTTTCTACCAAGCAACAGCTTTCCAGCTGTTCAGGTCCCTAGCCCATGCACGTGGGTGGGTTTATTCCTCCCCAGCCAGAGTACTTTTCAATTTCCTTTGTTGAACTTTATAAGGTTCCCGTTGTCCATTTGTCCAGCCTCTCACAATCCCTCCAAATAGCAGCACAACCATCTGGTGCAACAGCCACTCCTGCCAGCTTTGTCATCTGCAAATCATAGGATGCACTCTATCCCATTGTCTTGGTCATTAATGAAGATGTTAAATAGTACTTGACCCCTTGTTGGCACCTGGGATACTCCACTAGTGCCTGGTACCTGTTCTTTGTGTATCTGATCACAACACTTTGAACTTGGTAGTTTGTCTGGATGTGAATCCACCTTACTGCTCACTTATCTAGTCTACCCCTCATCAGTCTGTCCACCAGTATTTTATAGGTTACAGGGTCAAGATCTTTCCTGGAATCAAGATAAAAATCATCTACTGTTCTCCCCTTGTCCACCGAGCAAGTCATCGGAGAAGTCTGACAGTTAAGCATCATCTCCCATTTATAAATTCATGCTGACTGCTCCCAATGATATTCTTATCCTTTATGTGCTCCATCACCTTCCCAGAAACTGACGTGAGTCTGAGCCCTCTAGCTTCCCAGATCTTTCTTCTTGAAGGTAGGAGTGACATGAGTTCTTCAGGTCCTCAGGAACTTCACCTGTTGACCATTCAAAGATAATTGAACCTCTTTATGCACTATTAAGTGCACTGCGTAAGGCCCCATGGGCAGTATGTCTTGTTTGTTTAAATATTCCCTAACCCAGTCCTCCTCCACTGCAGCTTAAGATGGGTGCCCGATGGTGCTGGTTTCCCAGGAAGACATTAGGAGCCTCCCACACACTGGTGTCCTGTCAGCACTCCCTTATTTATGTCCATATGCTTGAGGTGTTTCCCCGTGAGCCTTGTATTGTTCATCACAAGGTCTTTCCTGTCATGTCACTCTGCACCCCACAGCTTGCCAAGCTGGGCCATGGGTCCCTTGCTTGGTAGTTGGCTATCATCTCTAAATGTTTCTACTTTAAAGCTCTCCTAACCAAGCTGGTCTGTCATCAAAGGTGCTTCACTGTGTGAACTTACTTGCATTGCTGAATTCCATTGGTGCTGAATTCCTGGTTAGATTGTGCATCATTTTCTCATCCCTGTATAAAAATGAAATAAAAGAAAGTTCCCATTGTGGATTTACGGTCTAAAAATATTGTCTCATTCAGTGAATAGGACAAAGCAGTTGTAATGTGCAATTGCAAATTAAATACAGTGCTCGTGTATTTTTGTGTTTAGAGGACTTTCCAGATGGCAACTGTTTTGGTTTGTATAACCTTTTACTCAAAACAAACATAAAAAAAAAAAATCCAACCACAAAAGCAAACAACAACAAAAACATTAAGAAAACAACACCCCTAGCAAGTTTGGGTACATGTACGGAGGAGCAAGGTTTGATTTGATTCATTGTAATGCGGAGTAATGGACCTGTGAGCGAGTTCTCTTACATTTTGTAGTCCTTGAATTTAACATGAGCGAAGCAGCTGTGCTCTGACTGTACGGCAGTTCTTGGATGGCTGCAAGGTTTAGCTCCCCCACAACCCCTCCTGTTTCGGATATGACTCAAAGCCTGATGAAGTCAACAGAAAGATTCCCATTGACCTTAATACACTTCATGGGCTGGCCATTAGAGAACACATAATACTGTGCAGTCTCAGGCGACAGACACAGATAACTGCATTGATGTTTGCATACAAATTAAAGAGCAGCAATATAGCAGAGAGGTCTTTGCAATGGCTACTACCAACATTTCCAGCAGTATCTGAGGATTCAACGTTATCACATTTTCTTCCCTTCCACAACAAAATGAAGATCTGATTGGAAAACCTGTGCAAAACTAACAAAGTCTCTGTTTTAATTGCAGCGCAAAACTGTGTCATTTTCTAGTATATGCTCACAGTCTGGGAGATAATACTGAAGTGCTTGGTTGGATGCCTATGTACAGGGTGTTGGGAAGTGCTAATATACCACTGTGTTTCCAGTCCTGTTGCTGTGTTTGTGAACAGAATTAAATTAGTACATGTGCAGTTGTACTTCCATTTTGTAACATAAAGAGTCCTTGCTGCATCTCTACCATTATTATCTTTGAGGTGTGACTTTAAATGTCATTGAAAAAAGTAGGACTCAAATACTGTGAAGTAAGCATGCCCATAAGTATTCTCTTGTATTGTCTTATTGACAGACATTTTTAACAGCTCTTTTGTTTTATAACATTAAGGTGTCTGACTGTGCTATTGTGGTACATTTAATTTCAATTTTTATGTAATTATTCAGATGATGTACTACTTAGTGAAGTGTTAACATATTAAGTAGTGGGACGAGTCTTAAGAAATAAAAAAAAATTCCCTGCTATCAGTGTTTTATTTTGAAAGTTCTTTTAAAATGGTTGCTTTGTCATTCTGAGATTTCTCAGAAAAACACATGAAAGTTGTTTTTTCTGCATATATTTTTTTTGTATAATAATTTTTGTCTGGACATCTCCAACAATATTATAAAAATGTAATGATAATTTTTGTTGTTAATGATAATTGTAGGTGCAGAGAAGTCATGTCTATGTTGGAGGTCAGTGAGAAAACTCTTTGAGGATATTAGGGAGAAAATTAGTTGAGGGTTAAATTTACATTTTGGTATCTGTACTTAACACTACTCTGGAATGTGATTGTGAATTAAATGGGATTAAGTAGAAAAAAAAATGTACAAAAAATGAGTTGGCTGAAGTTTTGACATATGCTACAGCAAATATTCCAAGTTTTTAATGATGGTTTACAGTAACAGTTCTTCAGGTCTTCACTTCTGCCTTAATTTATAAGATCTATCTCAGTACAATAAAATTCTCAAGCAGAGTTATTTTACTAGATCCAGCTTCTTATTGCACTACAACACAATTCCTATTATTATGTTTATAGAGCTTTAATTGTTATATTATGTTATGCAGTACGCACCAAACTCTCCTTATTTTGCATGTGATTATTGCAATATGCTGTATCTACAGTCAGAAATGAATCTGTCACAAGACATACTTAATGGGTCCAAGAAGTAGATGCATTTCAGAAAAGAGAATTGCTTTACACATACAAGTTAGGATAATCTTTTATCTTTTCTTCTCATTGTTTTAGTTAAAAACAACAGCAACAAAAAGAAAACTTACTTTACAGTCCGCATGTTCTAAATATTTCACATTTTGACACCTAACAGCTAAAGAGTTAACTGAATATTGATTAGAAAGTGTTGATGCAGTAATGAAAATCCATTTATTTTAGAGCAGTTAGAGCATTAGAAGAAAATTGAAAGACATTCCATTCTGAAACTTAACTGTTTTGTAGATATTTCACAAAAGTATGCGATAAATATTTTATATTTATCTTCTATTGTTTATAAGGCAATTGACAGAAAAATAAATGAAAATAGGAAGCTCGTTATCTACAGTAAAATTATTTGAACACAATTGTTTAACAAAGGTCATTGTTATTCTTTTCTTAATTTCTCTTTATTGCTTGCTTTGCACAGGAAGGAGTTACAGGAGCTGCAGAATCTTTACAGACAAAACATCACACATACAGCACAGCAGGCCGAGCTGATACAGCAGCTTCAGGCTCTTAATACCGATACACAAAAAGTATTGAAGGACCAAGAGGATGCGCACACAGCTGAAACAACATCGTACCAAAAAGTATGCCAGCCTCTTTTATGATCACAGGGTTCATATACCTGCCTATCCAATATCAATGAACAGAGTAATAAAAGCACTGTGTAGTGTTGTGTCCTTTGGATCTCTGTATTCTTGCTACCAAAATATGGTTGGCTGGGTAACACTGTTTTTTGGCCTAATTATATCCCAGAATGTATGGCCTCTTGCTTATCTTGAATTAATGAGCCTTAAGGTTTACTTAAGGAAAGGTGTCTGAGGAAAAATAGAAGTGAATTGCTACACATACCAAATTTATATAAATTTATGTTATGTATATTTTTCTTCTTCCTCTTCAGAGGTTTCATTTGATAAATTTGTTGTTGGTAAATTAGGAGAAGAAATTCCTTTCATCTGTAAATCATGTCTTTGTGTGAATCTCTATCAATTTTACTAGTTTAAGGATTTGGTGTCTTTTTTTTTTTTTTTTTCCAAAATGCAAAAACTTTATGAATCAAAAATAATTTGAAAAAAATATTACTGTGACAGCTTTTTATGTGGATAGCTAATTGAAAAAAATCATAGCTATATTTAACATTTAAGGAACAGACTTTACATTTTTGATGAATAAATGATAACCATGAAGAGCTGACACATGTATACTACCCAAAATTTCTTGTTTTGTGTGTGACAAATGTGATTGGGATGTGTTTTTCAGTCTGTAAGAAACACAGGAGATAGGTTTCATTCCTTTTTAGAGACATTGAGAAGAAGACGTATATAACTTTCATGTACTTCCCACCAATTTTGGAACTGTTTTCCCTTTTTCATCTAACCTACAGTATGTAGAGCGTGCTAAAATTCTGAAGATGGGCATAAGTCGAGGCAGCATCAGTACTGGAGTTCTAAAGACACTTTTGGTTAATATTTTATAGCATTTTAGGCTCAGCACATTCTTGCGTAGTTAAATGTACAAAAGTACAGTGTACAGCTATATATATAATACTGCACTGGACTTCCAGTTTCTAGACATTGTCTTCTGTTCACTGTAATAGTAGCCCAACCAAACTACAAGTAGACTTCTGTCAGAGTTATTCTGCACATGTACAGGGCAGGAGGAGTTCTGTCAATCTGGGGCAAGACAAAGTAAATTATGGATTTATTTTTTTTTAAGATACAGAATTTTAGGTATCAGGTATTGCTATTTCTTTCTTTTTCATCCTCCAGTCAATGCTTCTGTGGCTGTTAAAATGGATCCTTTGAAGAGTCACTCAAAAAAAAATTGACATAAGTGAAGATAATATAAACTCTCTTCATCAATGTTTATAGGGCTTAGAAGTGTTCTTCTGAGACTAGTTTTGCAATATATAAGGGAAAAAAACATTTGGATTTTCCTGAGACTGTTTTAAAACATGAAAAAAACTTTTTATAAAAAGTTAAATTTACCCTGCAAAATAGTGGTTTTGCCAGCATACTTTATTTCATTTGGGGAAGGACTTTAACCTATACTATGAAAAATAATTTTGCTAGTATAAGTTATTTTTGTATTATAGAAAATTGATGGGTATGCTTGCAAAGCTGTTTGGACAAGCCTCTTCTAAATTAGGCGTAGTTCAAAATCCATGACTGCTTCAGAAAGCAGAGTTCTTGGTCTCTCTTAGCAGAACTTAAGAGTTCAGCTTACTTGGTGATACAACAAGAACAGAAATATTTTAGCTTTGCAGATAAGGCAAGAACTTCAACTCAGTCGTGCCCTGAAATACACAATCTTGAAGGTGTAGAATTCAATTTATTTATTTATTTATTTTCCAACATAGAGGAGTAAGGTTTGCATCCAGAAAAAGACAAATGAACTATTTTGACAATTGACTGTTCTGGAACTGATAAACTGTCTTTTAGCATTTCTCAAAACATCTAGGTGTTTTATACCTGGAAGAAATGTGCTCTTTTTGTTTTTTATAAAAATATGCATAAGAAAGGAAGTTTTTTAAGGCAAATAGATCCTCTAAAGCATTTGGTAAACCGAGGCAAGAGATCTTTGAGGGGAAAAGGAGGAGTTGTTCTTTTATAGGATATTCTATACTTCTGATCAGTAAACTGTATAAAATAACAAACCGTAATTGCTTCAAAGGAACATGTAGTTCCCAAATCATAAGTTACACAGTTCTGAAGTCACAGCAGGCCTTTGGAAAATTCAGCATCTATAAAAATAATACAAATACCTGTTTTTTCCTTGAATGAGAGAGGCAAACTATTGCAGACAAATGTGTGTTCTGTTTGTCTTCCATGCGTTAATAATATGCTGGCTGTAACAGCTAGATAAGGACGTGTCAGCTATTCCATAGACATACTCACAGAGGAATATTTTCCAACTGCTCCAAATGGCATTGAGCCTATCAGTGTGTGCATCCTATGATATATTGTCCCTTACAGCAAGATCAATGACCTCTCTGTTAGTGGTCAGATAGGCAGTATATGCTATAGCTCAGGCAGTGTGGCTGGCTGACATACTCCAAGTTCATTATTTAACAGACTACCATTTAGGAAGAACTGCTCTGTGCGCTGATGTTAATGTGTAGTATAAAACAGTAGACTGAGTAAAGAAAATACCTTTCTATTAAATCAGATCAGGGCTGTGAACTTGCACTGGATTATGTGTAAATCCATTGTGGACCACAATTCTCTTCCAAGTCTAGCTACAGTGGGCAGCGTACATATGCAAAAATCAGTAATCTGTTTTACCAAGTTGCAGTGACTTGACATACAGCTACCTTTTTTTAACATAAATTTTAAGGGTGTTTTGTTCTACAATAACTCTTCTATGTTAGAGCATTTCTGGAAACAAATTGATATCTATTTCATATTGCAGCTGTAGCTCTCATTCTCAAGGATAAGGAATATTTTTCTAAAATGTATAGCATCTGTTTTAGTGGTCCCAAATACTCCAGGGACTTCATTCCTGTGCTGGATTTAATGAGACTCAATAGATTTGTCCTCACCGACAATTTCAAGGTGGAGAGACTTCAATCAATACTAGGGATAATAAGACAAGAAGAGATTCTGAACTCCTTAGCTAGCTTATCACAGTTTTCTGAAATTTACAATTTAGGGCCTTTGTTTGTATAATGCAGTGCTTTCTCTTGATCTGATGTGGCCTTTAGGTTCTTTGTTAATCATACTGATTAAAATTCTCTTAGTGGAAGGCCTTTTTAGTGAAATGGAAATATCATTATTTGTCTTTAAATAGGAAATAATAATTGGTGTCCTGAAACAACAGATAGAGAATACTAGATGTGTGTGATGAAGAAAGGCATTGCTCAATAGTTGGATTCTTGGCATAATTAGAAAACAAAGCAAGATTTTTCAGTTGGGAGGCACTGCAAAAATTTGCATCAAGTGCACCATAAAATAGATGAAAAATAGTATAGCATTAGATGCATTTTCAGATGTTGTCGTTAATTTTGTGCCTGCTGCTGCCTTTCCAAGTTTCATGGTGTTCATGTGTGGAGATAGTTTGCTTTCCTTCAAGTCTGAGAAAATGTAATCAGAATGTGAAGTTACTGGCTTTGCCGTCTTAAGGTTAAATTTCACCACTGCCAGTCTTCTCTGGGACCACAAGAACAACAGTGAAGCATAGTTAAAAATCACATATACCTGCTTATTTTAATGCATATTTTTAACATTGAATCCACAAAATAAAAACGTTTATAAATGTTAGTAATAACAGAGGTTCTTCCTTAAGTTGGAATAAAACACACATGTTCTCTCACACAGGATAAGAACCGAAAGAAACTAGCTATCCAGTCAAGCCTACCAAAGTCCACATCATTAATAAGTGGATTGGTGTTTTTGTAGTCCACTTTGTTGATGAAAGCTCTGCAGAACTCAGATCTTTAGTAAAGATTAACTTGCACTTTAGTTCAAGCTGCAACAATATTTTCTATTGTTTGAAGATGTATTAATTAGGTTATTCTATTTATATCTTCTATATCAAATTCCACTACAGCTGGTCTCACACTAGCAAGCAGATTTTGGGTTTAGATGTACCTGTATGTTAAAAGTAAAGAAGTTGTGTGTAGACTGTGGCTCTCTCAGGGCGATGTTAAACTCTGCGCTCACAGGTGATGATTTTCGTGTTTGAAAAATCCTGTGCTGAGATTCTTAGTGTGCTTTAGTTCCTCTGCTTATTTCTGTAGACTGTTACTCGTAGAATGCCTTTTTTTTTTTTTAATAAGTAAATAGTCTATAATTCTGTTTTCAAACCATTATTTTAATATTTCTGACAATGATACAGTATTTTTTTACATTATGTAAAACATAGATTGAAGACATTTTGTGAACTGGTGAGAAGAGTGCAAGAAGAGATGTATGTCAAGAAAGGAAGAAAAAAGATTAAACTTAAGTATTTTTTGTTAGTAATACCTACTATGGTCTGATTTAGAATGATCAGATTTAAATGTTTCTGAATTGTATGTGTAATCAGATTGGTAATGGTTGTGTAGTCACAATGGGGGAGCTCCATCCAAGCCAGAGGCAGTACAGTGCAGTGAAGGTGCAGCCTGTATTCCGGAGTGCCTCTTCAGTTTCATCCTAGAGCTTCTCCAGCTGATTTCTGTCCTTTTTCTTCTCCAATTCTCATAAGCAGTGTGATCTTGTAACACGAACTTCTGTGACAGTGTTATTAGTTCCCCTTATAGCCTTACGGTATCTCAATTTAGACTTTCTTTCCATTTGTTTATTTACTGTATGTCTAGTGTTACTGTATGTTTGCATTCATATTTGCTCTGGTCTCTGCAGTGATCCACAGTTTTTTAGGGGTAAGCACTTAGACAAGCACTTAGACACTATATATAGTTCTAATGTTTATTTATTGTTTTATATCATTGGTTATGGTTGCATTTTAATGAGTGGCACTAGTCTACACTAGTGTCTTAGATCCTCACAGGGGTATACTTTTTAAGGAGATCTCTCAGCTGATCCCACTTTCTGTGCTTTTGTTGATATCATAGAAAAGTCCATGAAAGCATTAACTAAATTCCATTTGGATTAAACAGAACTGCAAAATGTGTTCCAGCTGTTAATTGGCTTCAGTATGCAGGACCACTCTAAATCTACTTTAAAATAAATCCTGCACACTTATGTAATGCGAGTGTTGGTTATTTGTGTCAACTGTTTCACTTTTTTTTTTTTCAGTTGCACTCTGATTCTGACTAATATACAGTCTAGTAGATAACATAGGCTAATTACCTACTTTTATTAGCTTTTATTGGTATGCCTCATTCTTTCTTGGCCTTAATTTTGCCTTCACACATATTTAACATATGCCAATGCTTTACTTCATCCCACCATCACCAGACTGAAATATTTTTATCAATTGTTGGTCAGGCTCTAGAGTCCTGCATTTTGGTTATCCTGGAAGTTCTAGCTTTGGTCTGCCATTTTTAGATGATTGACTGGCACTAAACACACCTATTCTTGTAGTTGAGTTTTGTGTTTTAAGTAACTCTTCAAATATCCATCAAAAACTGTTTTCTGGTAAAATCAGTTAAATCAGTATAGGAAATTTTGAGGGAAGCTGAGAAATAAGTGATACTTTTATTTTTATACTTTGGCTAAGTTACTCTTCCTTCCTGTCTGATAAATAAAGCTCTTGTGTCATACAGACTAAATGTATTGCAGTGTACTGGCTTCAGATACTTTTAATCTTTCTTTATTTGCTTTTAAGTACGTTTACATATAACAGTCTATGTTGCTTGTCAAAGAAAGAACAGCTTTAAGGCATTATAAAGAGATACTGAAAGTACAGTCTGTGCAACAGTTTTTGCAGAACAAAGTCTTGTGTCACTGGTGGGTGTTTTCTTTTTTCTATCTACCAAATTTCACAATATGTATATAGAGTGTATATGTGTAAAGAATGATTTAAAATCTTTTAAGTTTTCTTTCTGTCCTGTAAACATAAATATATTGTTTCTCTCATATTGACCAATAAATGATTTCCTGGTCAAATCTCACATTTTAGTAACGTCCATGCAGGATATAACCACTTACTTATGGATAGTCAAGAATTCACACCTCTTTTCTGTGAAGATTAATAGTTCTGAGATAAATAACTTATAATATTTTTTGTCTTTCTTCTGTGTTTTCTACTCAGTATTCTTTCTCTGTAGTTCTCTGATCTCCATATTATATCTTTTACCTCTACACCTGATTTTTTATATCTTTATTAATGGTAGATCTATTTTGCTGTGTCGTTCAATTTCGTATGTTCTGGATTGTGCTTACAGCAGTGTGACTAAATGTGGTATTTCTTCTAAACCAAGTGAAAAATTAGCAGAAAATACCAGCATAATACCATATAAACTTAAAGCATGTATGCAATTCAGAAAATAGTTTTCATGTCAATAAATGAAAAGATACAGAGCCAAAATGAAACCTGGATGTTCTAGTTATCTCTAGACAGTAGATAAAATTATTTCTTTTCATACAGATAATTTTAATTTTGAAATTTCCTGAAGTTAAATATTCTTTTTTAATATCAGTCCTAAAAACTAGCACATTGATGTTTGGGGAAAAAAATAAAAAAAATAAAACAGTGAAAAGATGAATTCTATGAATTTGTTTCTTGCACACTAGCTTTTAGCTAGTTTTATACTTCAAATATATGTGTTTTGTAATTGTTTTCAAGCTAGAAGGGTTGGAAAAGTTTATGCAAGTAAAAAAGACATGCTATTTGTCTTGTCCTGACAAATGCTTACTACTAAAAATACCCATTAGCTACATTAGAGGAGGTGGCTGCCAGCTAAAAAATAGGCATCATATTTTTGATGTTCTCCATTCATCTTACTAGGATGCTACCTTTCAGATACTATAATTATGACCACTTAAGTGCTGCTAGTCATAAAACCAACAAATTGTCATAGTGGTATGATCTAGCTAATGAGCTTATAGCTGGAAGTAACCGTGCCTTGATGTTCCATTCATTTGGCAGGACATTAGCTAAAAATGCATATTTTGGTAAATTAACTGTTTATGTGCTGTGAAATACTTGCTGATTTCCATAAGCAATTGGCTTATCTTAAACTTGAATTTTCAGAGATGATGTAAGCTCTCTTAATTATTTAAGAAAGATTCAGTAGGCAAAGAAATTTCAACGTAAAAGTTTGATTTTTAAGACTCAAGAGTCAAAGTATCAATATATCTGGACATAGAATTAATTTAACTTAGGCAACATAATTTCTAATCTGCTTTGGGAGTAGAAAAGAAGTAATTACCTTGTCCTGTGTGGACTTTGAAATCCTTGGGTGTAGAAAATGATAGGAAGACGGAAAGGAAGGGTATTTATTGTTTGCAGATCTCGTGCAAAGTGATAGGTAGACAGGTTCCAAACCGAAAAGTTGTGATTCTTTTTCTAAAGGCTATAAATACTAAGCAAGGTAAACAGATGAAGTAGAGAAAGAAGCATATCATTTAGGTGAATTTAAGTAAAGCTGCCAAGACAGTAAAGACTAACTTTTAAAATTTAAAATGTCTATCAAATAAACATTATCAAGATTCTGAATTTCTAATTTTCATACTTAATTAGTTTCTTTTGGGAGGAATGGCAGTAATGGGCCTTCCAAAGAAAACTGTCAGCTGCAGAAGTACATGCCTTGCACAGATTATTTCATGGTAGAATAAATAGCAGAGGAAAAGTTGTTTATTTGGAGAAACAAGGGTAATCAAAGGAATGTTTGGACTGCGGTGTTTGAGTAGTAAAGCTATAGAGTCAAGTATTTCCTTCAGAATGTGAACTGTTGTTTGTTGAGCTACGGGTTTATTTTTCAAGCTGACTTGTATTTTTTTTTTTTTAATAAAAAATTCATTTTGTATTAAAAGTTCTTAGATCTTTATAATATAGAGGTAAAATTGATGGAATAGCTGTTCCCTTATTCTTGCAGAATAAGTTATTCTTCTCAGCTATATGGGACATGCTGCTAGTTATCACTTAGGTGGAGTTCTAGAAATTATTAGTGGATATGTAATCTCTTATAAAATAATTGCAGAATACAAATAATATTCTGCTTCCAATGAGAGAATAATTGAACAGTCGTGGAGAAGACCATCTAATATAATCTTTGGATTTTATAACTAATGTCCAAAAAATTCCCAGGGATAATTATTTAATCAACTCTTTTACACTTATACAAATTGCAGGAGGCATTAGTGGATTCACTGTATTGCTACCCAAGCTCAATTTAAAATGTTAGTTAAAAAAAGAATTAAGTTATTCTATACCAGAAATGGATGGACTTTTGTGTTCTCAATCCTTTAATGCCACTAATGCCTGTAAAGATGCTTTTTTTTTTTTTTTTCAGTAGTCAGGAAGTGATATTTTCTTTTTTTCTTTATCTTTTTTTTTTTTTTCTCTATATATTTTATAGTTTAATATAACCTATTCAAAAATGATTTTTAGGTGTTCATTTATGTGCATAAATGCCATAAAAAAGCAGTTGAAACATAACATTCTGATATAAGTTGTGCATGTCTAGAAAAACTTGTTTCAGACCTAGTTTCAGGGTTTGTCACAATCACTGTTTTCCAACATACAGAAGATGCTAGGATTCAGGAAGACAAGAAATGTGAAATAATTGTCAAAAGTGATCGTGATCTTTGCAGCCAAGTTGCTTAAGTTACAGTTCCTCTTGTCCTGTATTTATATGTCTGCCTTCATTGATGCTATTTTTATTTTTTTTTCTCTTTCCCCCTCTCATAGCTTTATAATGAATTGACTTTATGTTTTGAAACTGTTAAAACAAGTGAAATTCAACTGCAGCAAAGCTGTGCCTCTCTTCAGGAGCAGTTATTTGGAAAAGATCAGAAGATTTGTCAGTTACAGCAACAACTTCAGCAGGCTCATGATGCTTTAAATGTATTATACCAGGATTCTTCTCATGAATTACAGGTGAGACAATTTTTAGAATACTACAAGTTTTTTCTTCTTGTTTTAAATTAATCTTCTGGGCAAGGCTGTTTTAGAGGAAAGTGGAGAGTTTTTTTGTTTTAATGAAAAAATGTGCAATTGTGCTGCTGCAGTAGTGTGACAGTCTGCTGTTGCTAATAGAGGGTACTTTGCAATTAATTTGTATCTCTCCTTGAAAATAAACTGAGTAATAGTGTCAGTATTCATCCAGACTCTTATTTATGTGCTCTAACAAAGCTAAAAAAAAAGACATCAAAAATAAAAACAAAATGATTTTGTTTCTGAAAAGAAATGTGAAGTTTTTGCATTTTCTCTGTGGAGAATTCCATATATTCCATTTCCAATGAAATATCTTGGTCTTGTTTTGTTCTGTTTTTCCTGAACATGCAACTAAACTTTAGATCATAAATCTAAAGAAAGTATTATGGTGGAAAGACAGACTTGTCTAAAAATTGCTAAGCTTTCATGTACCATTTGGAACTATTATAATAAATCCTTCACTTCCACTAACAGGCTTCCAACTTCCCAAATGTGCAGATCTTATGTGTATACCCCCGACATTTTCCAAAGGCCAATTTATGACTTAAACTGAATTTAAAAAGAAATAATGTCACCAGCAGTTCTAGGGAAATGATTGTCCCATTGTATGCAGCCCTGATGAGACCACACCTTGAGTCCTGTATTCAGTTTTGATCCCCTCGCTGTAAGGATATCAAGTTGCTGGAATTCATTCAGAGAAGAACAAAGCTTGTGAAGGGATTAGAAAGCAAGTGTTATGAGGAGCAACTCAGGAAACTGGGGTTGTTTAGTCTGCAGGAGGCTGATTTGTAACTAAAATAAAAAAATTATTTTAGAAAGATTTACATAAGAAACACTTAAATACATAAACAAGGTATTTCAAGACAGATTCTACCCAGTGTTACCGTGAAAAAATTCTGTGACTTACTAGTCTTCTAACGTCTGTATTTTAGTGATTTCAGTTTATTAAGCTTACACCACACAGTCTTTAAAATACTAATTTGGACTGGAATACGAATGGTAAAAAATTGCATGGAGAGAGTAACTCCCATTTCTTTCAGTTGTTTAGAGTCGTTTGTGTGTTGAGTTGTTTAGATTTTATCCAACATACTTTGTATTGCAATATGAATGTTTAAAGTCCACGAGAGGCTTAGTTTTCTATTTCATGTTACTAATGCAGTATATCTTGTTCTAAGTGTGGTGCTGTAAATTTTGTTTTATGGATTAGGAACATTTCAGTTACCAAAGCTAATTCCTTACAAAATGTTTTTAATGTTACCTTTGTTTAGGCTTTCCTGTTAAGAAAATTTGCCCATTTAATTTAGTTGCATAAGAAGTTTCTTAGTCTTGCATGCCCTATGAGTTAAAGCTTGCCACAACATATCTTTCAGTTTTTAGAAATACTTAATTAATTATGCATTCATTTAAGTTGACCACAAAAATCTCAGAATATACAAGTGTTTGCTTACAAGTAGGCAACATAGGGCCAGCAGGTCAAGAGAGGTGGTTCTTCTCCTTTGCTCTGCGTTTATGAGGCCACATCTTGAGTACTGTGTCCAGTTCTGGGTCCCCCAGTATGTGTCCAGTATGGACATACAGGACAGAGTCCCAGAGGCCACCAAGGTGATCAAGGGTCTGGAGCACCTCTCCTATGAGGAGAGCTGAGAAAATTGGTATGTTGTCCTGGCAAAGAGGAAGCTTAGGGGGAATCTTAGGAATGTGTGTAAATACCTGAAGAGAGAGCGCAAAGAAAATGGAGCTATGCTATTTTAGTGGTGCCCAGTGACAGGACAAGAGACAGTGAGCACAACCTGGAATATCGGAGGTTCCAACTAAACATCAGGAACCACTTCTTTACTGTACAGCTGAGGGAGCACTGCCACTGCCACTGGTTGCCCAGAGAGGCTGTGGAGTCTTCTTCCTTGGGGATCTTCAAAAGCCCACGTGACGGTGGTGGTCCTGGGCAGCCTGCTCAGGGTCTCCCTTCTTGAGCAAGAAAGACAGCTGAAGACTGTAACTTGTAAAGTTAAATTTGGTCCATGCTTAAATATGTTCGTAATAGAAAAGTACAGTTACTTTTGGTGTTTTCACTAGAGAGATAAATATCATTTAAACTTTAAGATGTGTCATTTTCAGCAGTTGTGATGTCATTTTAATCTTGGTTATATTTTAGTAGGAAATTTAATACAGTAGCTTACAGCAAAGCACTTTAATTTTTTTTTTTTTTTAAAGATAGCATAAGATTCTCCATCAAAGAAGTAATAGTTATTTATTAGTTTCCAAACATTTTTTCATACCAATGTCTTACGAAACCACACTCAAAATGTCTTCTATATATTGTTTTAAACAAAGTGGAAGGCAGAATATATAGGTCTCCATTGAAATAGTATTATTACTTCCTAAAAAAGAACTTTGAATTTGTATTTGAACTGCTCGATTTTGGGGTAATATAGAGGCATACAAGGGTG